>NW_024714177.1:10153586-10188611 GCF_018991925.1 Homarus americanus
GTGTTATTTTGTGAAATATCTGAAAATGTGTTTGTGTTTACTGTTTTAACTGCTGTTTTTTTTTGGGGGGGGGTATAAATGGTTGGTGAATGTGTTTGGTGACATTCACGTCAGAGAAAAGTGAAATTAGTGTATTATTTCTGTAAGTCGAGGACACTTTATATAGTTGGTTGTCCTGTGAACATGACATGGAAGTGATAAATAATGCATTGAAGGAAAAATTAAGTAAAATAATGAAAGTTTCTTTTCTGACGAATTATAAATCACCAAGAGTAGTGGAACTGTGTACTTCCTTATTCATGGAAGTCTCCCCAAAATGTGAGACTCGGTCGTGTTGTAAAACTTGTATGAAAATTATATACAGTATAGTCGATTTTTTAGCTTGAAGGAGAAAATAAGGAAAGCTTAAGTTAGGTGATATAGAAGACAATTAGAAAAGTGAAAGTGTGGATTTTCTTTCTATAAGTCCAAGTAAATTAAGAGAACTGATCATATTATAGTCAACATGGAAAGGTTCGTTTAGTAACCTCAAGGACAAAAAACAACTTGTATTGATTAATTTCATGTACACCCACAACAAAATTATTCGGCACCCTTACGGCGTGATACACGGGTGCTGAATAATTTTGTAGCGGGTGTACTTGACCGACAATTACTGGATTTGTTATTTTGAGAAATTAGGAAACACGGATGAATAATCAGTGTTGCAGTTCTAATTAATGGATGAAAGAAAATTAATATACCACAGTGAAATGGACTTGTGAAACTTAGTATTTTTATTTATTTATTTGTATTTATTTATGAAAGTGAAGGATACTTGAGAGAATTTTTCATATTTTGTGGGTGAACTGCAAAGATTCAATGATATATTTTGTGGTTCCAGAAAAAAAAATCCCTCTAAAGTGACTTATAAATCAATTAAATGACTTTGTTTCTTGTATACCTGGATCAAGAAAATTGTAGAATTGATTTGTTACTTGTGTTTGACAACCAAGAAAATTAGCCACATCAATTGTTTTGAACAATACAATTAGGAAATACTGATGAACATTACGAGTTGTAGTTTGAAGAAAATAAATGAGAGATAGACTGAACATATCATTGTGTAAACGACCAATGACGAAGGATACGTATGAGTAGCTTACTTTCTATCCTCAGGGGGGAAACCCTCACTTACCCGGTTATATTATAATGGAAGAAAATGGTTCATAGACAGCAATTAATTATTTTAAATAGGAGTGGATTCTATTATTTTTACCAATAGGGAAATAATTAATGGGAAGTGCAACTTTTTATGTTATAAAGAAAACCAATAGAAAGTGCAAACTGTTTCTTGGTTTACCTGTGTGAAAATTATTGATGGGTAATATTGTTTGCGATTATGGCATTAGGAAAAAGAGTAGGTATTAAATATTTCTTCTTTTACTGTTATGAAATTAATTAATGAGGAAGTGGAATGGAGCGAGGTTAGGGGTCGTCATTAGGAGAGATAAATAAACACGTAATTTGGGACACTTTATTAAGAAACAACAACAGGTCATCTTTATCTTAAAAGACCGGCTTTAGAAAATTCCAAATTTCAAAATACTTCTTTTCAAATAGGTCCTTCCTGCCTTCCTTCCTTCTTCCCTCTTGAGGCTACATCTCAGGGGAACTAATAGAATTGCTTCGAGTTCATTTACGTGGAAATTCAGTTTTGTGTCTCCTGCCGACGATGATGATGTGTTGGTGATGGCGTGGGAGGAAACTTGGGGCTGTATCCTCCCACTCGTCCAACGTATCATCCCACGTCCTTAGATATACGATATGTGTCGCAAAACAGCTCCCAGAGATACATAGGGACGTGTCCTTCCATTTTTCGAATTGTATACACGATGACGTATCCCAAATTCTCAGAGACACATGGGAACGTATCTTAACATCCCCAGAGTAACATAAGGATGTATCCTCCCAAATCCTCAATGACACATAGTTACCGTACGTACCAGCCCACATCCTCAGTGATACAGGGAGGACGTATCAGCCCACTTATCCGACGGACATAAGTTGCAAGATACATTAGGTTGTGTTGCCAGCAGGCTCTGTACGCTCACTGCTACAAGATCCAGGGAATTAGTTTACACTTTGTTTGGCGTGATCATGGAATCCTAGTGTGTGTGTGTGTGTGTGTGTGTGTGTGTGTGTGTGTGTGTGTGGAGGAGATGACTAGAGTGTAAGATCCTAACTAAACCAAACTGAATCTATTAACTACGGAATATAAGTTGAGACTAATAAGGATTTGTTTTGGATGAGTTGGGTTTGCCTGGGCTGATTTGAGTTGGGTTAGTTTAGGCTGTGTTGGGTTGGGTTGGCCTGCATTAAGTTGGGTTTAGTTAGGTTGGCTTGGGTAAAGTAGATTTAAATTGGGCTAGGGAAAGTTTGGTATGGTTAGGTTACGTTATGTTGGGTTGAGTTTCGTTGGGTTGGGTTAGGTTGGTTACAATTAGTTTAGGAATATAATAATAATAATTATTATTAACGGTTTATTAAGAAAACATGGCAGCTCGAAAGCTAAAAATATACAATGAACAGAGGTGATAAGTTACTTATGGTGAAATCGAGGAGTGGGTCACTTGATTGACAAAAGCTTTCAATACAGAACATAAGAAACATAGAGTCAACATATAGATAAACTGGTCTTGTATATGGTTAGGTTCGTGTCATCTGCAGTCGTGAATGCTTGAAGCCCCAAGGATTTAACCCCTTGTGTATAGGGTCCTCTTTGAGATGAATAAAATCGTCTGGCATTAGCCAATAAAATATTAAAAGTGGGGCGTCACCGTAGTGAAGGGGTATACGAAACGATGACAAACGCAGCCTTGTCAAACTCTCAGTTCAAAGATCGACAGCTGTCTTATCTATATATTTATTTACGTTCTTTCAGGGTTACATATTTCTAAATAAAGAATGGGGTTTTGTTTTAACATGTACTTTATGGAATGGTTGTGCTTTTAGATATTTGAATTATCACGTACTGCACTGTATAAGGGTGTTGAGAATAAGGTTTGCATATCGGTATTTTCAATTATCATTTTGACATTCTTGATTATCTGTTGGTGGTAGAGTTGTAACACGCACTTGCCTCTCAATGGTGCGACTCTGGCTTGATCCCCTCTTGGGTCGGCTGTGAGAAGGGCGTTGTCCACCGTCCAGTGTGTGGCTCTACCGAGCATTGCAGATTTTCTGTGGGTGCTCCATTAGTGTTTTCACCAGACAGTCACACGGGTATCCACGTCCGGGGATCTGTATATTTCATCCACTTTCAGTTATAAGTAATTATTCGTATTACTTTTATGATTAGTAATGTTCAAGTATTGAAAGACGAGTAATTTGGCATGATTATAATATAGATTTGTTCGGTTAATATATTTTGTTTTAAGATTTATTTTACCTTATGCAGGTGTGGGAACCAGACGCAGTGTACATGTGATATGTGTGTAATGGTGAGCTTATTCGACTCCAGAGAGCGATTCCGGGTTCGATCCCCGAGCAAAGTAGAACTAGGGGCAAATTTATATACGTCTTTTGCCTCTGTCTACCCAAAAAAGAGTTGCGAACCTGAGTGTTCATGGTTTTGTGGATTGTGTCTCGGGGTAGTGTAGTGTAGTGTAGCGTAGCGGTGACGACTCTCAGAATGGTGGTAATGGAAGATGTTTTTCTCTTCTCTCAGTTAGACATAATCATGTAGTTAATTAAGTTATCGAGGGTTTGCAAGATTAGATATAGTTACAGTATAGACTCTCAGTGACCAAGAAATATTGAAGTCTCGCTTACCACGGTTGGCCTGTATGCCTTTATGTATAGCAGGATGGTGTCAACTCAAAGGGGATTGGCGTTATTCTTGCGTTGTTTCAAATTTGCAACAGTAAATGGCTGAGGTCTGGCCTGTTAACCAATAAAAAAAATAGTCTAATAGCTTAGCATATAGTCCCTTCCCTGTTGTATAGCATTAAGCTAGGCTGGTAACCATACCTAGCTAACTTACTGTATTTCATTGAAAGAAGACATTTTTATTTTCGGGCATCAGCCCACCCGGGCACAGGTCATTGGCCCACATAGGGGCCGGGGGTTGGGGGGGAATATAATAATAATAATAATAATAATAATAATAATAATAATAATAATAATAATAATAATAATAATAATAATAATAATATAAATTAATAAAAATAAATGAATACTAAAATTTTTTTAATAAAGTAATAATAACCACGAAGTACAAAAAAAAAGAAGATTAATAGTGAGAAACGATATACCTGTATGTATGTTGTGTTGTCAAAATAAGAAAAACAATTGAGACCCTGCAATTGTGTGTAAATGAGGCAGAAAGTCAGATCAGCAACCTGGGACTTGGTCACAATTTTTGTGATGCCATATGGCAGCAGGGTCTACCATTAGACAACACATTAAGCTTCCAATATCTTCCCAGGCGGTAGTACCTCCTTGTTTGATAGCTCTTTACTACCTATTACCTACATATGGACCTGACCAGTTTCCTACCTTTAATGCTGTAGTATGATAAGTTTAACCAAATCTTTTGATAACATGAATGATGCATGTAGCCATCAGATCACCTTCACCCAGCTGATCTCACCTCTGCTGTGATAGTCAATTACTGTACAGGGTAGTAAAATACTGTAAAACTGTTGAATGGAAGTAAATAACTGTTCATACTAATAGATATGAGCAACTGGTGGATATTTAGACGAAACTATAATTAGACACTAGGCGAAATAAAATTGGCTTTGTCGTAATTATTTGCTGCCAGAACATTATGTTGCACCAAGAATTACTCTTAATGCAATGATGAGACATCCATACTGCGTTTAAGAGTCGAGATGTAACTCTACTCTGTTTTAAAGATAGTGTGTGTCTAGCGCAGCCAAACTGTGGAATGGTCTTCCTTCAGATGTGTTTGATGAGGATGTAACAGGGTTTGCTCTTGGTCATTCAAGAGATAGTTTAGATGAACCACTTTGTTCAACTCAATAATCTCTGCCTTCTATTTTTTTTACTTCTGACCATCTCTTCCATTTTTATCTATTTACAAAGATGTTTAAGGTTGATCTTTCAAATTGAGGCTTCCCACACAAATAATACTGTGATAATTATGCAGCACCATGATGACACATTGCTCAAACTGGTATTCTTCACATCATAAACATACATCCGTTGTGCTACAACGCTTACCTGTAGTCATTCAATTCAGTGGTATTAAAATCAGGCTATTGAGTGTTGGAATCATAAGCCAATGGGATGAAGTGCTTAATATTAATCTTCGAATTATGTTCTATTAAACTGTACCCAATGCATACAGTTCCGCTGCGTTCACCATCCAACCCCCCCTCTCCCCCCTCACGACCTTAGTAGCGATTGGCGCCTATGAATAAACCCCCCTTCTCATGCTCTGAATACTGCCCTGGTCCCAAACCATGAGAGGCGGCCACTATTAAGAGTAAAAGTAATAAGAAGAGTAATAATGGTAACTATAGTCGCTTCTCTCTTAAAAAAAAGGTACAAAGACTGTTTGATCTCAAGGTGTGTACTGTACATGTGTGTGCTCACGGCTTTAAGAGATCGGGTCACCATTAAGCTGTGTCAGGTGCAGGTGTGTGTGTGTGTGTGTATCGGCGTGCACTTGTCTCTGTCGTGTACAGGTGTGTTCTGAGAAAGCTCGCCTTCACCTGCGCAACTGTTTAACCTGATTCTATGATGCGTGAAGCAGGTGTACAGTTGTTCGCCTGTTGAGTACAGCTGTTCAGTAACACAACTCATAACATAGGATAATCGAAGATCTGATGATGTAATTAGATTAAAAATGTTAACGCAACCTTTTTATGTTTCGGGTATAACGAAAAGCAAGAGTGGTGTTATAGATGAACAAAGACCATTTATTTATACTTATATCAACAGAATGTGTTTATTAAGGGTTGGGTTATTTATTAACAACCTGTACGTTTATCTGTCTCTATTGTGTTCGTTGTGTTCATGATTATATGTCTATGGTGTGTGTGTGTGTGTGCGCGCGCGTTAATACTAATACGTACATGGCAACCTTTGTCCGTATTGTGCCAGGCAGCGGCTAATGTAGACGTAATTACCCCGGGAGAAACACAGTGTCGATCGTCCCCTCTCTCTCACCTGCCACTAATTATCTCCCCGTCTTCTTCTTCCCCCTCTTTTATTCACTTTTCTCTCTGGTTCCCTCTTACCATCTGCTTTATTTAACTTCTCAAAGACTCGTTCTCTTCCCCAGGTTCAATTAATGGTCTCCTCTCCCTCTCTTCCTCTGCATTATTTTTTTCTTACTGGCTCCCCTGTTTATCCTCTGTTCTGTTATTTTCTGTTTATTCTCTGTCTCTCTATCCTGTTTCTTCATTCTCTAAGCTTCTACCTTATTCTATTTTTTTCTTTTATTTTTTTGTATCTTTCCCTATTACATTTTATGATTTTTTCTTATTCTTTCATAAATTCTCTTCATTCCCTCACTATGTCCCTATTCCACCTGTACCTGCTGATTATCTCTCTCTCTCTCTCTCTCTCTCTCTCTCTCTCTCTCCATCACCTGTTTTAGTCATTATGTCTTTTATGCTCTCATCTCTCATTTTATATGCAAGAAGGTGGGGGAAGGAGAGGGGGGGCATTTAATTAGCACCTGACCGTTCGTGTATTTTGCAAACCCTTCCTCTACACACACACACACACACACACACACACACACACACACACACACACACACAGTTTAAGCCTTAGTGTAATTAGTACCTGTAGGCTTCCATAGATTACCTGTGATGAGTTTCTGTACCATAAGAGGGCGTGTATGATATCCCTGATTAGCTATTCAAGGTATTATGTGATTGGTTTCTTGTACATGTATAGGGAATATATGTTTCTTGACGTGATTGGAATTACGAGCTGTTTGATTGGTTAGGTCAGACTGAGTTAGATTAGGTCATGTTAGGTTAAGTCAATTTATATTAGGTTGGGTTAGGTTAGGTTAGGTTAGGTTAAGCTATTTCGTGTTTAGGTTAAGTTAGATTTGATTAGGTTTAGTTTTGGTTGGGTTAAGTGAGGTTGGTTTAGGTTAGATGTTGGGTTAGAGTAGGTTGGGTTTAACTGGATTAAGTTAGTTTGTATTTGTTTAGGTTCAGTTAAATTAGGTTGGGTTAAAGTTACATAGGGTTAAGCTAGGTTAGGCTAAGTTAGATTTGGTTAAGAAAGATTAAGTGAAGTTAGGTTAAGTTCAAAGTTAATTAACCTCGGTTACCTTTAGCTAAATTAAGTTAGGCTAGGTTAGGTTAAGCTAAACTGAGTTAAGTTCGGTTAAACTAGGCTAAGTTTGTTTAGATTAAGGTAGGTTAAGTTAGATTTGGATAAGCTAAGTTAAGTTAGTTTAGATTAAGGTAGGTTAAGTAAGATTACGTTTAATGATAAAGTGATGAACTGATCTGACATACTGTATGACTTCGACCTAATGATAGCAGAGATATATTGGTAACGGAGATATATTGATAACGGTGATATATTGTAACAGATACAGTATATTGGTAATGGAGATATATTGGTAGGTGGGGGAGCTTGTCGTCGTTGCATTATTTATCATTATCTTTATTTTGACGTTTCCTGTAATTTGGCTGTTTGATTTATTCACCCAGCACCTTATATATTTGGCATTATTATTATTATTATTATTATTATTATTATTATTATTATTATTATTGTCTTTGTGGTTGCTTCAGTTTATTTCTGTTATTATTATTATTACTGATATATATATATATATATATATATATATATATATATATATATATATATATATATATATATATATATATATATATGAAAGATCAATAGTAAGAAACGATATACAGTATGTATGTTGTGTTGTCAAAGTAAGAGAAACAATCGTGACCCTGCAATCGTGTGGTGTAAATGAGGCAGAAAGTCAGATGAGCAACCTGGGACTTGGTCACAATTTTCGTGATGCCATATGGCAGCAGGGTCTACCATTAGACAACACATCATGCTTCCAATATCTTCCCAGGTGGTAGTACCTCCCTATTTGATAGCTGGCTACTATCTACTACATTTTGGAGGTTCTGATGTATATATTGCTGGAGAGATGTAGGTGTACTGTACCTGGTCCTGGGGAATTCGTCACCGTCAGTTCTTCATCTCTCATGAGTTGGGGAAAACTTCTTGATGTTGGGAAACATGTCACAACTTGTTCCTGACACCACGCGCACTGTTTGACATTCACTTTCCCTGGAGTTTCCTCGACAGTAAAAAGAAAAGAATAAAAACAGAAGAACCAACACACTGAGAGAGAAGGTTATGTTATTGCGTGTTTCCCCTCGAGCTGGAGAGTGGGGGAGGTAATTAATTTTTGTGTTAACACCTATCTCCCCCATCTCCCTCCAGGCCCAGCTGCCACCCCCTCCAAGGCTTGCGTTATGGTGTAATTTCATCAACAGGCTCGAATACGCTCAGTGTAATGAGGTAGAGATTGTGTGTAATGTGGAAGCGCACTTAGTTATAATCATTATAGAATTGTGGGTGAGGAATATTGCGAGATACGGATAGTATGTAATGTTGAAGTGTTCTGAAGTATTGTTTAAGATTCAGTTGGTAATGATACGTGAGAGTAATACAATTTAGCTATTACTGTAACTACTGTTGGGCGGAGTTATAAGTGAAACGGCTTCCCTGACACCAATTTTCAGTCCTCAGTCTTCTCGCTATTTTTTATAAAACCAATGGCAATAACCAACACACACACACACACACACACACACACACACACACACACACACACACACGTTTAAAACAAGCTAATCGGTAGTGGTATGCAAGAAAGGTATTACTGTCATAAGTTAGTTTCCAGTAGATGTGAATATAAATGTAGTATGGCAATAAAGGTAACTAAGAAAATTGAGTTGGCGAAAATCCGGGTTTTGATCTCCGAGTAAGAGTAGCAGTAGTTGACGGTCCTGACGAGGCTTACGGGTTTAAATCCTTCCCTGATGGCAAATGATAACAAACTTCCCAATCTAACCTAACAACCCAAATAACTAAACCCAATCAAACTATCCTAAGTTAGTTTTGATTAGGTTAACTTGAATCATTTGTCCCATACATTACTGTAATTATATTAACTTAGGCGTGTTGAGAGGTAAAATCTTAGTTATACTTCGAGTTTTACATTATCAAAGATTCGTTTTAAGTTAGATTTGCCACACAAAATTAATAGCTGCATATTTTACTTAGAGGAGAGAGAGAGAGAGAGAGAGAGAGAGTGAGTTAATTCTCCCCATTGCGGTAATTGTACGAAGCAAGTTGTATATATTGACAATTGAACTACTACAATAATTTGATCAACTTCATTTTACCCGGATGTAGGACCCGTTTAATTAACACGATGTTAATATAAATAGACCATTATATTATTAAAGTGCCGGGTTTGTTGTCCAGAGTTGACGTATATGTGTTTTTTGCGAGTCTTTCAGTGTGTATTTCCATAATCCTGAGTCTTTTCCATTACTGTGATTAAACGAACTTGTATCTTTTAGCTCCCTAGTGGAGTTTTCCAGCCAAATTTTTAATCCCTTGGGTACAATGATTTAATCCACTCAGTATAATGACTTATTCCATTGTGTACGATAACTTAATCCATAGAGTGTAATGACTTATCGTTTGAATACGTGGCTTAATCCATTGGGTACAGTGATTATGACCATTAAATAAGATATCTTAACCCCTTGAATACAATGTATGAGAACAATGAGAATTCCTTAACACATTGAGTATGATGCCAGTGTACTCAGGGTGTTAATACATCGTATTTAAAGGGTTAAGATATCTTACTTAATGGTCATATTCACTGTACCCAATGGATTAAGTTATCGTATTCAGTGGATTAAGTAATCGCAGTGAAAATAATGTACCGTAACAGAAGTCTTAAAGAAAATCCCACTTTCTTGAGTAAAATCCCACTCCCCTAAATAAAATCACACTTGGACAAAATCCCACTCCCTTGAACAACATCCCACTTCCTTGAACAAAATCCCACTCCATTGAGCATAATCCCACTCCCTTGAACAACATCCCACTTCCTTGAACAAAATCCCACTCCATTGAGCATAATCCCACTCCCTTGAATAACATCCCACTTCCTTGAACAAAATCCCACTCCTTTGAACAAAATCTCACTTCATAGAACAAAATCCCACTTACTTGAACAAAATTCCACATCATTGAACAAAATCTCACTCTTGAACAAAATCCCAATCCCTTGAACAAATTCCCATTTCCTTGAACAAAATCCCACGTCCTTGAACAAAATCCCAAGCCCATGAATAAAGTACCAGTTCCTTGAACAAAATCCCACTCCTTTGAACAAAATCCCACTCTTTTGAAGAAAATCCTACTTCCCAGAACAAAATCCCACTCCCTTGAATAGAATCCCACTTCCTTTAACAAAATTCCACTCCCTTGAATAAAATCCCACTTCATTTAACAAAATCCCACTTGAACAAAATCTGACACCTTGAACAAAATCCCACTTCCCAGAATAAAATTACACATCATTGAACAAAATCTCACTCCTGAATAAAATCAGACTTTTGAACAAAATCCGACTTCCTTGAACAAAATCCCACTTGAACAAAATCCCACTCCCTTGAACAAAATATCACCCCCATGAAGAAAGTCCCACTCCCTTGGAACAAAATCCCACTCCCTTGAACAAAATCCCACTTCCTTTAACAAAATCCCAGCAAAATCTCACATCCTTGAACAAAATCCCACTTGAACAAAATCCCACTCCCTTGAACAAAATCCCACTCCCTTGAACAAAATATCACTCCCATGAAGAAAGTCCCACTCCCTTGGAACAAAATCCCACTCCCTTGAACAAAATCCCACTTCCTTTAACAAAATCCCACATGAGCAAAATCTCACATCCTTGAACAAAATCCCACTTGAACAAAATCCCACTCCCTTAAACAAAATCCCACTCTCTTGAACAAAATCCTTCTCCCTTGAACAAAATCCCACTTCCTTGAACAAAATCCGACATCCTAGAATATAATCCACCTTCCTTGGACTAAATAATGTCGACAAGAGAAATTTTCAACAAAGATATTAATTCAAATGGTTTATAACCTCATTCCAGGTAATAACATTCTGACATAATTACTGAACCATCTTGTATTTTTTTTTTTTTTTTTAGTTTATTGGGCACCCCCGACATCTTGTGCAAGGTGAAGCGCTTACAGCGCCCATCTGGGAAGCATGCTTGCCTTTATGTCTCATGAGTTAAGGGCGTAGAAGCCTGAAGAGTCACAGGTTTTTGTCAGCAAGTTATTGGAAGCTCCAACAACTTTCCTTGAATACGAATTCGCAACTTTTCGATTTACAACAGGTACCTACTTTACTGCTAGGTGAACAGGGACGAAGGGGGCTAGAAAGAAGGTCCAAGCAACTTTTTGCCGGCCTGGAGGAGGGATAATAGAAGTGGAGAGGTGAGGAGGAAGTAAATGAAGACACGTGGGGAAGACAGTTGAGATAACAGTGTTTATGGAGAGAGACAGTGAGGGAGGGCATGTTGTTTTCCTGTCATTTCCATCATTTTTCTTTCCTGGTTTTTGGTCTCATCTCTTTTATCGTTGTTGTTATTTGAAGTTGAAGGAACAAAACACTGGGTCAGGTAATGATTAGGCACCCCAGATTATTTCACCAGTTGGATAAACACTCTAACGTTACCTGCAGCAGTTTAGGTTAGGGTAAGTTAAATTGCTTTTGATTAAGTAATTTTAGGTTCGCGTTAGGGTGCCTAATCTTCACGTTATCCGATAAACTTAAGTCGATGTTTGTTCCACACACTGTGACGTAATGCTCAGAGGTCTTCTTCAGTCACCTGCCATTCCTCGCCCAGGTGAAGGCGAGGAATACCAAGTGTTGTTTAGCCATCGGAATCCTCGTGGCTGGCCTTGTATGCGCGCCGTCTGGAGAGATTACCCTGATCATAGCGGCATATAATACACCATAAACTACGCCATCCAATCTACCGCAGCTCGCGCCTTGACACAAACACCCTCGCCGTATCCACATTTTCTTGTTTGTTTACGTAAAATTGGACGCAAAAGTGGCCGGTGATACAGGTAGCGAACACCATTCGGACACTAGCGAGTCCGAAATGTTAACCAAGAACAAGTTGGGGAGATGATAGTAGGTTAATGTAACTATCTTCTTGTGGTTTGTTTTGCGCCTCTATACTGATTATCTGTAAATGTTTCATTCACAGCACACACACACACACACACACATACATACATATATATATATATATATATATATATATATATATATATATATATATATATATATATATATATATATATATATATATATATATATATATATATATATATATTGCAAAATAATGGCGAGTGCAACGTGCAATGGATTCACCCATTCAGACACACACGAATCCGAAAATATAGACCAAATATGTGATGTTGGAGAGTGTGGTAAATGGGATTACACCCTGTATTGTGTTATGTGTGGAGTGTATTTGGTGGGTGTTGGTGGTCTTCATAAAGCTGATACACCTTAAAGTACACTCGTTTTTATGATAATTTGTTTTAACATACGATGACGCGAGCTATACGAGGAGCATACCGACTACGGTACAGTACTCACTAACTGAATGCTCCGAAATGGTTACCAGTGAGAGGTGGGGTAAAAGACCGTAGGGAAAGAGATGCTATATCCTGTTATATATGTGGTCTCTGGTAGTGTGGGTTGCCAGAGTACGACGAAGAAACTATTTATTGGTGATGTGTGTTTGTGTTAATTTATATGCTGTACTAAAGTGCGTTTTTTCTCAGCTGAGAAAAGATGCCCCGTCCCCTCCCCAAGAGTTACAGCTGATTGGCTGTTGCAAACCTGTCACATTTTGTCCTGAAGTAATGATGTATTTCTAAATGAGTTCGTTCATAATCGTTGGGATGACCGTTTCTGACGAGAAAGATATTTAGCTAAATTATATAAAGATACACACATTCAATAGTTCAAACATAAGTACGTATGAAGTTTATCGGAAGTATTATACATGAATTAACTGTTAAACTCTGGTAGCAAATTCACGCTTTCGGAAGATGCATGTAATATATAATTATTTTTACCCACAATAAGGCATACTAAGACAAATTACGTATCAGGAATACTACATTATGTAAAAACTAAATTTTTAAAGATCAGAATCACATTGAAATATTACACGACCGTTAGCAGAGGCGGGAAAAATATAAAGTTGTTCGCAGTCATAATAAAGTGAATATTAACTCCAAATCAAACTTAGATTAAAAAAAATAAAAATAAAATAATATATATATTGTTTAGATAAATGACTGATGCAGAATGTGTATTACTGGGTGTTGAGTATTGAGGAAAAAGGTGCTTCTTATAATGCCTTTTCTGTTAGTCAGGAGTGTGGTATGAAATTTCCAAGTCCCTGTTTTGGAGTGTGGCGTTTATGGAGATTAAGTTGTGTGTTTACGCCTTAGCTCTGGAAGAAATAGAGAAAGAAGCACTTTGAAAAGTCCCGCACTGGGCCAAGGCATCGTGCTTGTAGTGAAATGGGGCGCCCCTTCCCCCTTCCACCAAAACCCTGGAACTTTGAAAGTTTATCGTTTAAGTTTATCGATAAAACTCGTCTATGGTGTTTATCTGTTCAACCTACCTCTCAAGTTTATCCATAAAACTTACATATCGTGTATATCTGTAAGGCATTAAGCCCAGTTTCTTCGACTTCACGATACAAGTTCCTCTGATATTTATGTTGATATTCTCTGGGTGTATTGTGAAGGACACCGAGATGATATATTAAAACAGACGTCTTATATTATTTACTCTAATCTACTGTCAAAGACTTCAAAATATTGTATACCCTGTGCTGTGGAGTGTTACTTACACCTACTATTTCTTTTTCTTTGACTCAGAGACTTAAGACAGGTGTAAATGTTTTATTTTAATAGCTCGGGTTTGAGTGTGGAAAGGGAGATATATTGTAGTGGTATCCTTGTTCATCCGTCCGTCCAGGCGCATATAAGCTGCCTTTCCTGAAGCACCATGGGCCACAATAGTCATGAAGTCTCTCATGTACTGAACGTGATCTTCACGAGGACTGCAGTGTGGCGCCATATTCAGGACACCCAGACCTAAATTTTTACACATTTTTGTTTTATTATATTACTTATATTTTTGATTGAGTGTTTTGTTAAGTTCCGGTTAATACTCTTTCTCTTTTAGATTGTATTTTGTGGTTAGCTGGGGGTCCTTGTGCAAGCTGGGCATCCTTTTTCCACAGAGACTGTTTCTAGATACGTGTAGTGTTGTTTTCATAGATGGATGGATAGATGGATATGTGGATGTATAAATGGATGTTTAGTAAAAATGCCACACCAGGTGGCATTGGCTCAGCATATAAAGTCAGTAAAACCTCTACCGTGTGTAACAATCTGAAACATCGGGCGAAGTCTTGAACTATTCCTGTGGTTATCGTCCTGTATTGAAGTTACAACTTCTTTTCGATTCACTTGGACCATGAGGTCTAGAAACTTATTGTAGAGTATTTTTTTCCGTCTGTAATAAACACTGAAGGACGTGTGTGGTTGTGAGTTGTGGCGAATAATGAGAGATGTTTAGTAAGGTTTTGTCACTGAAGAGAATGTTAAGTGTCCTTTTATGATGAAACGATATCAACAAAAGGCTTCATTTTATAAAGGGTGATTCTTGTTGTGCTGTTAGGATGACGTGAACACTACTGTACCTATTGGTGTGTCCCTCTTAGTGACGCTTCATGACCTAGCGTGGCCAGGAGTGCCCCATGACCTAGCGTGGCCAGGAGTGCCCCATGACCTAGCGTGGCCAGGAGTTCCCCATGACAGCGAGGCCAGGAGTGCCCCATGACCTAGCGTGGCCAGGAGTGCCCCATGACAGCGAGGCCATGAACTGTGTCTACGTGATGCTGTAAGCTTGAATACTTACCTGAAAGCATGGTCGTGAGCTTCCATGAATGACATGAACTTGAACTTTCCATGACGTGTGTGAATAGGAGAGGTGACAATGAACAAACGACAATACAAGTATACTGTATGAATATAATTATCCAGGATGTGAATATGATGTGTCCGGAATATGCCAATTTTTTTTTGTCTCTGATATTTATGTGAAAATTTACATTCAAGACTGCAAGAACATGAACTCGCCTTGTTACTTTGATGAAAAACTCATTACGGGCCACTTTTAATTCACCTCGACAATTAAATACCAAAACTGTGCAGTAACAAAACTGTCCATGGTAAAACGTGAACGTGAAACTCGACATGACTTTATATAAGACCTGCGTGTGACTTGGTGCTTGACGATGAGGGACGTAGTAGCGCAGGGTCAGAAACTCCCTCTGTTTGAGTCGTTTCGGGAGATGGTGTTGTCGGTGGTGGAGAGGCTAAAACCAGGCCTCACACACCAACAGGATACCCCCCAGCTGGAGGAGGAGGACGAGCAGGAAGACCTCGACAATAGAGTCTTCCTCGAGCCTGATCAAATCCTCACTACGGCTCTTAACATCGGCGACGCTCTAAGAAAGGTTTGTTTATAAGGTAGAGTTGTCGATTAGGGGCCGAATGATGTAAATATTTATTCACCCGTTGATTATGGATGATTTACGTATTAAATAGTTTGATGTTGTGGTATTTACCGTTTATGTCAGTTTACATAAGGCTTAGTCGTGTGTGTGTGTGTGTGTGTGTGTGTGTGTGTGTGTGTGTGTGTGTGTGTGTGTGTGTTAACTTCTCCAGTATGTTGCTCCTTTGAGTACGATAAATATTCTACCACTGATTAAGATATTAGAATCCCTTGAGTTTGATGACATCGTTTTCGAATACTATGACTTTAACCCCTCGAGTGGGACCTATTCTCTCAGGTACAGTATAGTGATATTGCACTCAGGGCGTTAAATCATTGAATGCAAGGGGTCAAGTCATCGTACTCAAGGGTTAAGTCATTATTCTTCAGGGGGTTAAATCATCGTACTCAAGGAATTAAATGATCATACTCAAGAAGTTAAGTCATCGTACTCAAGGGGGTAACGCCCGTATTATTAAGCAACATCTTCCCTTGAAGCGGGTCGTCATGTTTCAACCCGAGTTTTAAACTAAATGAGTCCCGAGGGAGACTGCAGTACTGTACTTAACGGGGTGGTGTAGCGGTAAAATGAACTAATTCCAATAAAATTAATTTATAATATTGGAATTAGTTCATTTTACCGCCACACCACCCTGTTAAGTACTGTACTGCGGTGTCCCTCACGATTCATTTAGTTTAAAGCTCGGGTTGAAACACGACGACCCTCTTCAAGGGAAGATTTAATGATACGGACGTTAGTCATCTTATCAGGGGGTTAAAACGTATTCGGAGCTGGCGTGGATGTGGACGTGAGTGTATGTATCCTGTTCCACTGTTTGTTTTCCCAGTTTTCTGTGCTTGTCAGTTTGTCTAAGCATGAATTTTATTTCATTCGCTTTTTTGTGATTAAAAACAAATACAAACAATGTCTTTATGCAGTCACATTCGTGATTGTATTTTCATATTATATATATATATATATATATATATATATATATATATATATATATATATATATATATATATATATATATATATATATATAATTTATTTTATTTTATTTTTTAATTTTTCTTAATTATCATTTTAGTTTTAAGGGTTATCATACTGACTTGTTTGTACAGTACGTCACTGAATGTCTTCCCGCCGCTGACCACGAGCTTGAACTTTGAACCTTTTTTCTTTATTGGACACTTAATCTTCGTTCAGTGACCGAGCCGTCTCATAAATTGGAAGTTTTTCGTTTCCTTCTATATTTCTCAGTGTAGAATTTAAGAGTCCACAAACCCATGGAGTGCAGTGCGTTTGGTCCAGAAAGTATGACAATGGATACTGGCTCGACTTTAGTCTTATGAGGTGTAGTATGTTCAACTACTCGGCAGTGGTGTCAAACTCAAAACCTTTAGAGGGCCAATTCTTATTTTAGTAACCCACTTCAGGGCCAACACAAGTGTTATATCACATATTTGCAGGATTGAAGTTTACAGCTTCACACATTGCTTTACCTGGCTTACCGGGAATATCTCATTTGGGTTTGCCTGAACTTAAGTATGCAAAATTCATTTTACTTAATAAACATGATTATATCTATTTCCATCATAATTTCTCGGGATGATAAATTTTATCGTCATCCTGCGGGCCACACCTGACCATCCCAAGGGCCACATTTGGCCCGCGGGCCATGAATTTGACACCCCTGGCATGTCTTATCACCTTGGTGTGGCGCGGCCTTTATCACAGTTTGGCGATGGAAGTGTGTTCTTGACCCACTGAGATTATACTGCATATGTTGAACTTTTGTCCTGATAATTATTATTGCCAAGAGCCATCCTTCGGCCAGCTATTTCTAAAGGTAGATATATAGGTAGATAGATAGATAGATAGATAAATAGATAGATAGATACATAGATACATAGATACATAGATAGATAGATAGCAAATAATTATAAGACAGGGATTACTGTATATGTATACCCACTTTTAATTTATATTAAAATACTAGAAAAATAATTAATTTGGATATCAAAATATCCAGGTCTAGATACACTCCTATACCTTAGCTGTAATATTTATTGTTAGATAACTCTTGTTAGTTTTACCTGAACAAAGACCATGAGTTTCATTGTGGTAATGAAAATCCTTCTATACTGTAGTTGCGTGTAAGAACCGGTTGATGATGATATATATATATATATATATATATATATATATATATATATATATATATATATATATATATATATATATATATATATATATATATAGTGTGTATTTTCGTTGAGGATAACAACGACTGCCAATTTTCTCTACAGGACTTAATGCAGCTCATGGAAGGATATGTACCAGCAGAAGCGACATTAAAGAATAAATTATTAGAGAACTATGGTGACAACATAATTATTTCTGATGTTGCATATAAACCTACTGTGGTCTGTTTTCGTGAGACTCACACTCGTGACACAATTTTATTTGATTCCTGGTACAGTATACACTGTACTTCTAAAGAAAACAATGAAAATGAAGAACGTCTAAGAATAGTTGGGATAGAGCAACCATTATAAGGGAAGGTATAAGATCACTGGTGTATGATGTTGAAGAGTACCCACCACCTCCAGCCCTTCTGATTGATGTATGAAAGGCGATCCCTCTATCCCTTCAAATATTTTTGAAAGGTGTCATCGTAAAAGACAAAATAACTGGAAACAATGAAAAACAACTGGAAAAGGTGTGATATCATAGCTCACAACATTATTTCTGCTGTTAGGCCACATGAAATATGAATCAAAGCTGATGTTGTACAGTATATTTTGTCTAAGCTGGTCATTTGCACCTCATACAAAGAAGCAGCTCTGTGTGAAGCCTTGGCTGTCATGCAGCAGTCCCCAGAAATTATGGAAGGAGGTTTTTTTGCAGTTTGTTTTTAACAATGTCGATTTTGACGTGCGAACTATTGATGGCTATAAAATATTCCACTATATGGCAGGTATGCAATGCATCACCCCTTCAAAATTTATGCCAAGTACCTGTACCTGTATTGAGGCAATACAAAGGCTTAAGTCTTTGCCTTCAGTGGAAGCTCTTGAATTTGTGAACCAAATTTTAATAAAGGGTTTCGAAAAGAGAGTCAATTCAGGATTAAAAAAATGTCTTTGTTAAGGATCTTAACACCAGATGACGTACAAAATAGAGGGTGTGGCCAGTGGGGAATTAACTGTTTATTTTCTCAGAAAGTATAAGCTGTGTGCAAGAGGTGAATACACCATCAGGTGCAGAATTTTAATCTCTTTTATTATGTTAAAGGTGTCATCCTAAGAAAAAATTACGGTTAACGAGTAAATACGAAAAACCACGAACGGCCGCCATTTTTTCAAGATGACAGCCAAAGCTCATCTCGGGTCGGTCAGGATATTTTGGTATGGTGTTTAGGAACGTATTCCCAATAATTCTACTAAATATCATTTCATTATGAATTAGTTAACCTTTTCTTCTTCTTTCTTCTTCTTCTTTATTATTGTTACTATTATTATAAACATTGTTACTGCAGGTATTAATTACAAAGTCAGAGTGGTAGGTCCCCTGTTAATTCCTTCCATCATATTTCAGGCTGCTCTGTGGGACAATGCAGAGCTGCTTGAGGACCTGCTCAATGGTGATCAGCTGGCCCACCTGGACTGCCGAGATGCCTGGGGACGAACTCCCTTACATGCTGCTGCCACTACCGAATCCTCCAGATGTCTCAGGATCCTCCTCCAAGCTGGGTCTGACGCTAACATGGCTTCAGGGCCCAGAGCTGAAGGACGGGTGAGACTCACTTGCTGTACTGTATTTGGTTTACTTACTGTAGCTAGGTGTACTGTACAGTTGTGATGGTGAGAGTCTGGACTGACTTAGTGTCTGAATAAAAGAAATTTTTGCATTTTTAAGGGAAAAGATTTTGTTTGATTATTATTAGTGGATTGTTAGATTTTTACTTAGTACAATTTAACCCTTTCACCTCATCGTCCAGTGTCATAATTACACTATTTCCAATAAGTATCATTAAGTCACCGAAAGATGAAAGTGCTTATTTATGCTTTTACTATTATTTTTACATTATGAGAATAACATGAAGTTTCCATATCTGGCACAAAAATTCCTTTGAAATGTCGGTAGCTTGTGAAAATTTATGTTTACTGTACCAGTGGCGTAGCTAGAGTGTGTGCCGCCCGGGGCATTGAGCCCCCCCCATTCCCCACAAAAATACATATTGCACAGTGACTCACTCTATATATATATATATATATATATATATATATATATATATATATATATATATATATATATATATATATATATATATATATATATATATATATATATATATATATATATATATATATATGTATATATTAAATAGTTTGTGTACCATTATAATATTACTGTACTTTCACATACTCAAATATAGTATGCTTTAAATACACCCCAAACATACTTAAACTTTATAAGTAACAGTTAAACAAAAAGCAAAAACGACATATAGGATAGGGAAAAAAGTAAAAAAGTGTAAAAAATTAGGAACATCTTTATTTCTGAAATGAAAACTACAACTTTCTACTAAGTAACTTTTCTTGTTTTTTTGTTGACAAATTCTTCAATGACATTGTCAAAAACTATTTCATCTGTCAATTGTCGCTCTATAGACAGTATGGCAAGATTTCTCAACCGCAAGGTGCTCATAGTAGATCTTAAGTAATTCTTGATCAGTTTTAGTTTCGAAAAACTCCTCTCACAGGTAGCAACACTAACAGCAATTGTGAGGAAAATCCTCAGCATTATTACAATATTTGGAACCGAGTTCCCAAGGTTATACTTTTGAATAAACTGCAAAAGTTCAAGGGGGCCTTCTTTCCACGTCTGTATTCTGTCTTTAATAGTTATAGCAGCAACAGCAACAAAATCTGAAGTCTTTTTCTCTCAACGAGGAACTCCTCTTTATCAATGTCGTCGTGATCGTGATCTATTTGACACTCATATTTATCATCCAAAAGATTCAATGGGGTAAGGAAGGCATATTTCTCAGCAAGTTCATGAAGCTGTTGAAATCTCAAAGTTATTTCTTGGATCACTCTGTCCAGCGAAGAAAACATTTCTCTCCTCAATTCAATGTCGTATGGCAATTCAGCATCTCGTGATCCTTCACCAAACATTTGTTTCTTCTTTTTGGGTCGACGCTGACGCTCCATGACTATCCCCAGATCATTGCAAATTTCTTTGGCATAGTTAACTCCATTACTCACTAGCTTGTCCCTGTTTTCAACTAGAAATGTTTCTAATGCCCTGAGTTTTATATCACATTGTTGTATGTTCAAGCCCTTGGTTTGGAGGTAAGTCTGTGTGTCGTTAATTTCTAGAAGGACGGGTCCCCACAGGCCAAGAAAGCACAAAAAGGAAAATGATTGCAACGCACCAAGTAGAACACCAGCATCTGCCCTGGTAGCTGTATTTTCTTCTTCACCAGTTAACTTTTCTAGGGCACTTAAGATTTTTGAGAAATGTTTCTTTACAACACTTACAGCTTCTCCCCTCGCACTCCACCGAGTTTCTATTATGCGCTTGACACTTTGACCAGTGACTGAAGTTAGAACATCCCAGCGATGGGTTGATGAAGAAAAAAATACAAACAAACGTTCCACACATCCAAAAAAGGTAACAGAATTCACAGCAACAGAAGCTGCATGAACACCCGCCAAATTCAGCGAGTGATTTGTACAAGCGACAAATTCTGCTTTTTTATTAATTTCCTTGATACGTCTGAACACCAGTATGAACACCAGCCATCACCGCAGCATTATCATATGCTTGCCCTCTACAATTTTGAATATCAATTCCGTCTTTCTCTAATTTTTCCAAAATCATCATTGAAATATTCTCGGCGGTTTTACCTTTTGTTTCAATGAAATCGACAAATGATTCCACAACCTTCACTTTATCTCCATCGATCATAACATAGCGTAAAACTTGGCTCGTTTGATCCTTATGTGAAATATCAGGAGTGCTGTGGAATATCATGGAAAAGTACTTTGCTTCTTTTACTTGCTTGATGATTTTGCTTCTTACGTTTTCTCCCAAAATTTCTATAAACTCGTTCTGAATAGTAGGAGACAGATAGGAAGTAGCAAACTTGTTTCCTAGCTGGATTCTTAGATGATGTTCACGTAGCACTGGATCATATTTCGCTAACAAATCAACTAGCTCTAAAAAATTTCCTCTATTTTCCGTTGCTTTAGTCTCGTTTCTCTCATAATTCATTCCTTCTCGGTGGCCTCGTAAAGCCAAATTCTGTTTAGCTAGGAATCTAATAATATCAAGCAATCTTGAAAGGATTTCCTTCCACTTTTTCACTTGGCTTTCAACAACTTCTTGTTCTTTTTTATCAATTGTTGCTCCACGAGCAATCCTAATTTCCAACTCCTTCCATTGTGTGAAATTCCGAACGTGAGCTGCACTGGATTCGTGCTCAGATATTCTAGGATTCAGTTTTCACCATATGTTGAATCCATCCTCAGAATTAAATTTTGAGTTACTTCTGTCTGAAAACAGTTTGCAACAAAAGCAGTAAAGAGCTTCCTTGGAAGGGGAGTACACCATCCATGATCTCAACATTCTTTCACCATTTGGCAGAGTTTGAAAAAACCACTCGCGTGTTAGTTTTCTAGTTTGTCCTTTGGTTGACACACCTTCACGAATTACTTCACCAAAATCAGAATCTAGATTTTGAACCACAGACGCTCCTTGACGTACCAGAAAGATCCGTGTGTCATTGCTAATCTTGCTTGGCCATAGGCCAACATCTTTTATGTCCACTCTGTCCACAGCTGGTCCCGGAATATTTTCTTCTTCATGTTCTTCATCACTTGAAGGAGTTGAAGTTGACGAATCGCTTGAAGTTGAACTTGAATCCCTTGAATTTGATAATGATTTGGTTTCTATACGACTGATGTATTTTAAGAGTGCCCCTTTATTCTTGTTTAATACTTCCTCTCTTGCCTTTCTCTTTTTTCTATACGCAGCACCACTTTCTTTAGCTCGCTTCATCTGGGGACAGAGTGATAGAAGTATAAAACATTAATTTTTCGAGAAATAAATTCACACTGCATGTTTAAGATTAAAAGATAAAAAAAAAAAAAAAGACGAGAACTTTAGATAAAAGTGATGAAGCTAAATATCACAAGTCACAAATTCTACACTTTTGACAAATAACACATTAAGAAAAAAGCTCTGTGTAGCAAAAGAATGCTTTTGTGAATTTACAAAAAAAACTTCAAAATGTATTACGTACATTATTTATTATTACGGCATTGAATAATATAAAAAAACGCTATTCCAAAAGTAATATGCATAGGAAAACATTTTTTCTTAAATAGCATTTCCTCAGCAAATGCATAATTTTTATATATATATATATATATATATATATATATATATATATATATATATATATATATATATATATATATATATATATATATATATATATATATATATATATATATATATATATATATATATGTGTATGCACAATAACCACTGGAGAAAGGAAAGACAAGCAGCAAGTACTTTCGTTTAATACATCCTCTGCCTGAGGATGTATTAAACGAAAGTACTTGCTGCTTGTCTTTCCTTTCTCCAGTGGTTATTGTGCATCTATTCTTCATGGTGATGTGAAGTTTCTGCATGCATATATATATATATATATATATATATATATATATATATATATATATATATATATATATATATATATATATATATATATATATATATATATATATATATATATTATTTTAGGTTAGGTTAGGAATCCGTTAAATAAAACAATTGTACTGCACCGTTATCTTTTATTGAGTATGATCTAAAATCACGGTATAATGACACTAGTATCAATGTAATACAATGGAAATGTAAAAAGTAGCAACTTAATCTAAAATTACAGACTCAGAGTACAGTGAAAATGGATGTCTGACATAAGCCCCCCCGACGAAAGCCACCCAGACAAAAGCCCCCCAGACGAAAGCCACCCAGACAAAAGCCCCCTACTTTGATCGGGGTGGCTTTTGTCTGACAACCCTAACCCTAACCCAACCTAACCTAACTTAACCTAACCCTAACCTAACCAATAATTAACCACAGAGAAGAACAGTATATTTTACCCTCAACTATTTAATTATGTCCGTAACTTTTGAAAGCCCTTACTGTTGTCAGACAAAAGCCACCCCGATCAAAGTAGGGGGCTTTTGTCTGGGTGGCTTTCGTCTGGGGGGCTTTTGTCTGGGTGGCTTTTGTCAGGGGGGCTTTTGTCTGTACCCCAGTGAGGATAGTGTCTTAGTATAAAATCGCAATGCTGTGAAACAAAATCTTAATATTTAATCTCAGTACCGCAGCAAAAGTCACATCAATATTTTTTAACCAATACTTTAATATTTCTTACCTTATAGTATTATGTCTTCCAACGAAGTAAATAACTGGATCGAAAACACAAGAGAACTTAAAAGTCGTCTAGCCTCCCCTCGTCTTGTCACGATGGAGACTTGTGCAGAACTGAAGTGAATTGCTTATAACTGGTGGATTGGTCGGCTGTACATGAACTTATATGACCCGAGACTGCATGGTTTTGCAGCTACTGGAGACGTTAATCCTTCCCTTTGTATGGGCGGCAAGTTTATCCTCGTCGTGTCTGACCTAACACCTGACCCACACCACATGAGCTCACTGGCGTACTTGTTTGAAGTTGTTTCCTTAATCCTCAACAGGTTACAGGTTGTGTGTGTGGCGGGGGGCGCATAGCAAGGGTGTAGCTCATGACGTGGCCGTGATGATGTGGGTCAGGTGTTAGGTCAGACACGACAAGGATTAACTTGCCGCCGATACAAAGGGATGGATTAACGTCTCCAGTAGCTGCAGATATGGGTGATGAGCAGACCCAAAAGTGCCGCCCCCCAAAAGTGCCGCCCGGGGCGGACCCCCCCCCTAGCTACGCTAGTGTACTGTACCTGTATATGAAAAATATTGAAAAAATAATAATATTTTGTAACTCAGGTATTCTGCAGGTAAAGTGGTCTGAGGAAATCAGATGTCAAATTTGCCTCCATAAGCATGGGTCATGCCCTACAAACTATAACCTAGTTATTCATCACTTTAAATTCATTTTTCATGTAAATTACACCAGGTTTGGAGATCCAATATTGGTACCTCACCTTCAATCATTTTGAGTGAAACCAAACAAAACAGACAATATAAACACAATTATTTCAATAAACATCAAACGTGCATATATTCACTTATTTTGTAAACCATAAAACACCAATTTATAAACTTCCTTGCAATGAAGTGCCAAGACTCATCTTCCATCTTACACTCATGACTCTGTAAACGGAGATAAAGTCAGTACAAACACATACCAGTAGCAAATAAAAAAAATACTGTACCAGTAATTACTGGTGCTGTAGTCAGAAAATGGGAAGTCAAAAACAGAGGTAGTTCAACAATATACCTTCTTTTATATATATTTTCATACTTGACATGCAAACACTGTCTATCCCCATACAATAGAATAAAAACTGACCTTATTTATTTTGATGATAGGCAATAAAAAATTTTGTATGACAGTTGGCAAAAATTGAGCTTAGGCATCGTCTACGACTTTGCATGTTTGTGTTGTGGTTGAGCCTTTTGCCGAAAGATAGCAGCACAACTCAGGGCTGAACAGTGCTTTCAAATTCTTGGAACATAGTCAATTTGAGCATGGAATAGAAAGAAAAAAATGTGCCGTGGACTTCAGTCGATTTTTGCAGTGTAGCACTACAATTTTAAAATTGACTTCTGCCGAATTGTGGAGTGAAAGGATTAAATTTTTTGCTAGTTATGCATTTCCTGTTAGGAAGATGTTTTTACCATTTTCATGGTAATTTTCCACTTTTACATAAGTTAGCCATGATTATCTGATAGCTCTCCATGCTGCATGTGCCCTTGCCTACTTCTCATCAGGTTCTTACCTCGGAGCTAATTTCTTACAATTTCTTCCCCATGGCATCCCTGACCTACCAATAGGTCTTCTCCTCTTCACATACAGTTTCATGCATCTCTGATCATGTTGATGTCCTCCATTCTCTTCACATGCCTAAACCATCTCAGCCTACCTCTAGGCCTAAGTTTGCTAATACCCAGCCTCCTATTTTTCAGTGTCACATTACACAGACATCCACCTCAATATTCTCATTTCAGCCCATGTTCACTGTCATACAACATCACACTTCTGACACTGCTTAAATGCATCTTTCCTTTCACACACATCTTGCCATCAATACAAGCAGCAAGTTGTTGATATTGATTTTTTAATGTTTGATTGTGAAGTAGAAGAACGGACACTAAGAAATGAGAGGTTGTAGGAATATATGTTGTAGGGAACTGGGAAATTCATTAAATTCTCAGAGTTTTGAAAGTAAGATAATGTTTGAAAAGGATGGATGCATGAAAACTATTTTAAAATTCTTACAGTAAACAGGACTGGAGAATAGGAGAGTAGTAATGGAGAGGGAGGTAGAAGAGACGAGTGAGGGATTATGGAAAGGAGAGTTAACATTTGCATGGAAAATCTTAAAGATGTATGTGTGTGTGTGTGTGTGTGTGTGTGGGAACTGTGTATGACCCACTCTTCCTTCTAGTGGAGGCAGCATGACCTAATTTACCTGCTTTATTTGTTCTCAGTACAGTACTTACCATATACTGTACTGTACTATGTTCTGTCTTCTGTACTAAGTTCTTTTCTACTGTATGTAACGACCCAGGATATCTTTTCCAGATACTGAACTATCTTTTCTGGCCCATTATAATTTTTATCAATTAAATTGTAGCCAAGACTTTTCCAATTTTATACCTGATTTTATAAATGTGTTTCAGACATGTCTTCACATAGCTTCAGAACATGGAGCTGTGGAGAACATCCGCTTACTACTTGACCATGGTGCCGACCTTTTAGCCAAGGACGCAAATGGCCTTACTGCACTTGACTTAGCTGAGCAAGGGGAACACACACAGTGCATGACCGTCCTCAAAAATGCTGCAGGTTTGTGAAAAAAAGTTTGTTTGCACTTTTCTAGAAGTGTGAGGTTTTGTGTGGGATATGAGAATTTTTTTTTTTTTTAATATATACCTTTATATGTGTGTGTGTGTGTATATATATGCTGATAACCACAAGGAAAGAAGAAAACACGAAGTTCCCAAGCGCTTTCGTGTAATTCACATCTTCAGGGGTGAGTACTGTATATATATATATATATATATATATATATATATATATATATATATATATATATATATATATATATATATATATATATATATATATATATATATATATATATATATATATATATATATATATATATATATATATATATATATGCACAGTATAGTCTCGGTTTACGTGGTCAATTAAACCCGTGGAGGTCCACGTAAAACGAGAAACGCGTAAACGAAATAACAGAACATATTGGATTAATTGAAATAGAGACTGGGCCGACACAATACGCATGTTGTAGTAAAAATAACATCTTAATTTTATGATGGTATGCACACACAATTAATATTTAAGAGAAATATCAATAATATTAGGTTTTTTAACACTTACGTTAGTAGAAGAGATGGCTGTGCACACGGGGATGGGGGGTTGGTTCCGAGGTAGAGGGCAGATTATTGGCCCTCACCTGTATCACTATCCACCACAGAGGCTAGCAGGGCCTCTTTGTCAAACCCCTCAAAGTCCATATCCTCACTATCACTATCGCTGACTAGGGCTGGCTGTGGTGGGTGGCTGGTGAAGAACTTGGTAATGTTTTGTTGACTGGGTGACCTAGCGCGCACCCTGCCCGCACAGCTTCCCGCGTAAATGATGGAATGTACCGCGTAACTAATAATTGCCGGTCTGGCCAGGTGTCGCGTAAATGACCAACCTTGTTATGGAAATCCGCGTAAATCAAGACTATACTGTACTATATATTTTTTTTTTTTTTGTATTTCTGAATAATATGCCTATTAAAATCTCAGAGCCACACAGGTGGATATTTAGTGTTTTGTGTACATCAGTTGAGAACTCCATAACTACTTGTTTCATTTTGTTACCATTACCACTTTCCCAAAGACCCATCATATGTAGTTACAGTGATGCTGCCCTTACAGGGTATTTTTTTTTCTTGACATGTGGTCTCCAACCTCTCCTTATAGCCACACCTTTACCACCATTTGATTACCTAAATATCCTAATACAAAAGTAACTACCCTAGATGAGTTACAGTAGTTAAGCCACAGATCTATGTGGCATTCAGTGACTGTTGCCTCATAGTCAATGTCTGTGACTGTTGTTGGCCTTAGGGGCCAATTGTCTCATTTCCCTGAGTCAAAGCAATGTAGACCTAAGTAGAGAGAAGGACAGGCAACATCTCAACCAGGCTGCAATGTGGCTTCTGGGCTGCTGCTCTGTTAAGATGTCACCTTGGTCAGTCTTGTGTAGAAGCATCTTGCACTTGGTTCCATCCCACCAGAGGTTGTGAACACCAGAGGAGTGGAGCTGCCTTGATCCACATTCTGAATTTTTTTTTGCTGACGCCCTGGTCTTGTTCTTCTCGTTCCTCTGGTGTGCAGCTTTGAGAAACAGGTTACGGTGACGTGTGACCATGGGATTTCATATCCTGATATCAAAGAAGGCACTCTGTCCCCGTGTCCAGAATCCTCGAGCACTGATGTCCACATGGGTTTCATTGGATGTGTTGTAGTCCTGTGATGGAGGTTCTCACAGTTCAATGGAAGAATGGTCGGGTCCACTGTGGCATATTGGCAGATTTCCTTCAACATATTCACTGTGAGATCCCTTACTTCATCATGCCTCATGCATATGAAACCACCCTTCTTGCACACCATGGCGTGGTCAGTGTCGTAGGATGAGACACACATCCATTGGGAGGGCATGCCTTCTACTGGCCAACCATACCTTAGAGCAGTGGCATCTGTAAATTCTTGTTTGTTAAGGCTTTTTTTTTTACGGGAATTAGCCCACCCGGGGACAGGTGAAACGACCCACAACGGGGCCTGGGGGGTGAAAATAAGAACAGAAAGAAATTGAATATAGAGAAGAAAAAGGTTATACTGTGTTAATCTACACCACGAAGATGCCGGAAAATCAGCTTTTTAAAGTGAGACAGATTGTATAAGTATGGAAACACAGAAGAAGGCAGAGCATGCCACAGTTTGGCTATGTGAGGAAAGAAGGAGGTACTATAACGGGTTATTCTTGTGTGACCGACATCCACAGAGAAACGGTGGGCACCGCGGGCAAGACTTGTGTTACGAGCCCACGGCCTTGCCGGCAGTACACAGGATGCCAAATCCACCGAACATTGCCCATTAAAATACCTGTAAAAGAGAGAAAGTGAAGTAACATTGCGGCAAAGAGAAAGGGAAGAGAGATTGTTGACTAAAGGAGGAGAGTTAATAAGACGAAATGCCTTTAATTCCACCCTATCTAGCAGTTGAACAGAAGAAGAGCCACCCCAGATATGAGAGCAGTACTCCAAGTTAGGACGAATGAATCCCTTATATACTTGGAGCATCTGCTCAGGAGTGAAGTAGCTACGGCATCTGTACAGCATTCCCAACTTTCGGGAGGCAGCTTTAGCTATATTAATGATGTGTGATCTCCCTGACATATTGGAAGAAATGGTGAGGCCTAACATATTTATTTCAGAATTTGTCAGGATGATGGCATCCTGAAATGTAATTGGTGGGAGATCGTCTAATTTAGAAAGTGTAATTGGTAAATATTGAGTTTTATTACAATTTAATTAATTTGTACCTCCCCATTCAGAGATGCTGCACAGATCCGCAGTGATAAAAGTATTGATATCAGCTCTAGAAACGTATCTAGTTTGAGAGTTAGGAGGAAGGGGAAAATGTGAAGAAGAGTGAAGAGTAGAATCATCAGTGTAAGAATGAATAGAATTAGTTGTAGTGTGAAGTAAATTATTGATAAAAAGAAGGAAGAGAGTAGGTGAAAGACCAGAAGCCTGTGGGACACCACAATTGGTAGAAAAAGAGCGAGAGATCGATCCCTTGACAACAACTGCCATGGATTGGTTCTCAAGGAAGCTAGAGATTAGAAAACAAAGTGGGGGAGGGAAACCAAAAGAGGGAAGTTTAAATAGCAAAGACTTGTGCCATACCCTGTCAAATGCTTTGGAGATGTCGAGGGCCACGGAGAAAGTTTCCCCATAATCCCTAAGAGAGGATGACCAAAGATGGGTGCAACAGGAATTCAGATCACCAGTAGATCTCGCCTGGCGAAAACCATACTGGTGATCTGACAAAAGAGAAAGGCGTTCAAGGTGACGGAGAAAATGGGAGTTCAAGATAGTTTCGAAAATTTTAGAGAGGGATGAAGTTAGGGCAATGGGGCCATAGTTAGAGGGATTAGAATGGTCACCCTTCTTCAGGATGGGCTGAACCAAGGCATGCTTCCAAGAAGGAAAAGTTTGGGTTTTGAGGCAGAGGCGAAAGAGGCGAGCAAGCACAGGGGCCAGAGCTTCAGCACACTCCCTCAGAACATGAGGGGGTATTCCGTCCGGTCCATGCTCGTTACTCACATCCAACCTGGATAACACACCGGCAACCCTGCAAATGGAGATTATAGGAAAGTGCATAGGTTCGGTAGGAGGGATAGAGTGGGAATCATCTAAGGTGGAGTTAGAGGAGAATAAGGTGCCAAAGAGATTGGCATTGTCAGGGGGAGAGTTGGCTATAGAGTTATCAGGTCGGAAGAGAGGAGGAAAAGAAGGAGTGCAGAAGTTGTTAAAGATGCTTTTGGTTAAGGACCAGAAGGATTTACTAGAGGAAGAATTAGTCAGGACAGCGGTCTTTCTTTTTATAAAATTCCGCTTGGCCCTACGAAGAATAGCCTTACAACGATTCCTAGAAGTAATGAAAGAGGAGTGGGAAAAGGAGAAGGAGATAGTTTCATAGCTCGATATGCCCTATCTCTCACCCTGCAAGCAAGAGAGCAGGAGCGATCAAACCATGATTGTAATGTGAAACTTTTGGTAGAAGATGGGATAAATGCACTCATACCACCCTGTATAACCCCAGCAATGCTGTCAGCACATACCGAGGCATCCCGAGTGGAAAAGCAACATTCAACCCAAAGAAAGTCGGTGAAGAATTCTTGCAAGGATTGCCAGCTTGCCCTCCGATAGTGCCATAGTTGACGTTTAGAGGGGGGTGGGGGAGGTGGTCGTGCCCAGTTTGATTTAATAGAAATAAGGTTATGATCAGAAGACCCTAAGGGGCAGAAATTGAGTATGAGTAGTGTGAGGGGTTAGAGGTAAAACAAAGATCAAGAATGTTAGCAAGTTGATCGTGTCGGTCAGGAATATGTGTAGGGTGTTTGATTATTTGTTCCAAATCATTAAGTAGGGAAAAAGAGTGCCTCAGTTCCACCTGGGTCATCCCTTGCAGAGCCAAGCCACTCTCTGTGATGTACATTGAAGTCCCCTAGGTAGAGGATCTCGGTGTTGGGGGTGTGTGGATAGCAACGACTCATGGCAAGAGGTGAGATAGTCAAAGAGTTCGAAATAGTTGGTAGAGTTGGGAGAACAGTATAGGAAACAAAGAAAAATAGTCACAGTTGGTAGAGATATTTTGAGCCAGATGACATCATAAAGGGAAGATTCAGATCCGTGAGTCGAGCTATAGGTGTACGTGTGTGTAGCAGTAGGTGCATACACCTCCCTTAGAACGGAAGGCGGTATAAAGGTTGTAGTTGGAGACTTGAAAAGGTTTGGGTGAAGCTGCTTTGGATAGTTGAAGTTCGGAAAGTAGAAAGAGGTCGGGGGAAGAGGTTAATAGATGGTGCTCCACAGAAGGAAAATTTGATTTCAGGTCGCGAATGTTGGAAAAATGAAGTGGAAAAAAACCGATCCTCCAGCAACCGCAGTGGCGTCAGCTGAGGCCCCAGTAACTTGATGATGATCAGGTCGGCCTAGGGGTCCACAACCTTTCTGACCACTGGGACCCATCCGAGAAGGCCCCGCTTCAATATTAATATCAACTGACATCGGAGAATAAAATAGAATGAATACAACAGATCAAGAATGAGTACGGTTATATTTGTCAATAGTAAGAGAGACAGTTGAGACCCTTCAATTGTGTGTAAATGAGGCAGAAAGATAGATCAGCCACCTGGGACTTGGTCACAAATTTCATAATGCCATATGGCAGCAGGGTCTACCATTAGACAATACTGTACATTATGCTTCCAATATCTTCCCAGGTGGTAGTACCTCCTTGTTTGGTAGGTGAAGCCCTTTACTCTTATTGGTAACGTTGTAAGCCAGTTAGAGGCGCCCACTTCCTGCCATTCTGTCGTTATGGAGCGTTGAATCGTGTATTCGTTGGTATCCATCTCACACTGCATTTTGAGCTACTATACTATGTGCTCAGTGAGGGCTACCGTGAGCTTGACAGAGTTCTGGTGTTCAGTGGCAGCAAGCTCCTTTGGATTAGAATTCCCATTCTTCCCTGTCTCGGTGGTAGTGCAGGGAGTGACCACCCTGCTGGGGTTAGGTGGTTGCTTTTCACTTGTGTTGGAATAAAGATGACTTTATGGCTTCTTCCAGAGGGTAATAACATCAGGAGTAGGGATGACTTCCCAAAGATGAGATCTGCTTTCATATCCAACTGCAGTGGTCTTTTTGAACAGAAGTATGGGAGTGTTTCTTAATTTACCTCCTAACACTGACCCTCAAATATGGTACTCTACTGTATTACTAAATTTGCATGTAATTTAGTTAGCTTTTTTACTGATAAGTTAGTGCTGTGAAATACTTTTTTCTTTCTCCTCATAGTAAGTGAAAGTATCACTAGAATTTACGATATAGAAATTGTTAAAAGACTAACAAGAAAGACAGAATTATTAAGCAGCAAAAACTGCATGACCGTAACAGCATAACAGTGCTTGTATCTTGAAAAAGTGGTATCAATGATCTTGACATACAGTACTACATGATCAACATGGATCATAATTACAGTATGTCCTAGAAAAATGGAGGCCTTTGTTTACTGATTGAGTCTTTTAACTAAGTGAGGAATAATTTTCTTGATGGCATATGACAGATACTATACTGGAGGCTGCCAAGATGTATAAAGAGAACCCATTGGATTGAAATCATAATGGCAACTGTTTAGGAAAAAAAAAGTGTGAAACGAAAAGTTTGGTTTAGTTACAGATAGTGAAAAATAGAGGACAGAAATTAAGTAGTATATGGCTTTAAATATGGAAGCAAAGAAGTTGTTAAAGGGCTAGTGGATGCCTGTCTCACTACTGATCACAGTCTCAGGTTTAAGAAATCTCAAGTACAGGTGCTCCTCTACTTACGAACAAGTTACGTTCCTAAGGCTTGTTCATTAGTCCAACTTTACTCTTGTAGATACCAAACATTTTGTGAAAAAAAAAATGTACCTAGCAAGCCAAAAGTGTGAAGCAAACTCACAGCTCCTTGTCCCTCCTTTCCCAGCAGCCATAAACCATACCACCTACTTTACATATGTTATTTATCAATTGTGCTACTTCAAGCAACTTGTATACTACAGCATCTATATGAAGAAAAAATGCAGCTAAAGCCTTTAAGGAAAAGATAAAGGAAAGTTTAACACAATTGCCATTTGCATAGATGCTGGGTGCTTGGCCTCAGTGCTCGTCATAGCATTGCAGCCCAGCTGGGACTCTGCCTTTCATAGCCTCTTAGCAATGGGCCCCAACACTCCGCTCCTCTGTTCAGCATGCTAACTCTTGCACACAGAGAAGTGTTTATTCCTTTATGTTTTTATCCACATAATAACTATTTTTTAAATATTTTTTTTGCACATTATGTATGAAGATTTGCATGCGCATGTAACTGGATACAAAAATGTGAAGAAAGTTACATATATTTATCCAAAGCTAAACGTTGAAAAATAACTATAACATAACTCACAGGTTTTTGTTTTGTTTTTTACACGGGGATTAGCCCACCCCGGCACAGGTCACTGACCCACATCGGGGCCTGGGGGCGAAAATGTAATAATATTAAATAATGATAATACCGTAATAATATCTATTATTATTATTATTGCAACAATTAATAAAATTAATAGCAAATTAATACAAATAAAAATAAAATAATAAAAATAATAATAATAATAATAATAATAATAATAATAATAATAATAATAATCATAATAATAATAATCATAATAATAATAATAATAACCATAAATAAATACAAAACGAAAAAATGAATCAAGAGTGAGAAACGATATACATTATGTATGTTGTGTTGTCAAAGTAAGAGAAACAATTGTGACCCTGCAATTGTGTGTAAATGAGGCATAAAGACAGATCAGCAACCTGGGACTTGGTCACAATTTTCGTGATGCCATATGGCAGCAGGGTCTACCATTAGACAACACATTGTGCTTCCAATATCTTCCCAGGTGGTAGTACCTCCCTGTTTGGTAGCTGCTTACTACCTACTACCTCAAAGCTTGGCTGGGTAGTGAGAGGGCTAGTGGGATTTGATTACAGTGATGAGTCTAACTTGGCAACAATGCCACCAACAGCAATGTTAACAAAAGTAAAAAATCAAATTACCTGTACAGTATCTGTAAATCTTCATTTGTATCGGGTATTTGTAGGGTTGCATTCCTGTAAACTCTAGCATAAATCGTGATCCCTTTAACATGGGTTTCAATTGGATACTTTCTTGATCTGTCCAAAACAGACATGTAACACACACACACACACAAAAAAAATCCTACACCATTTAACCCATTCTTGGTTGGGTTTATGGAATGTTAAATGTCACCCTCTGGTTGACAAAAAGTGATTTTTTTTGTTTTATAAAATATGAGAATAACATTAATTTTGGCTTTACTCACCATTTTAAAGCTTCCGTGCCAGAAGGTTGGAGTGTGAGGTGTGGCTGGTGGCATAATATATCGTGTTGCCACATCGTCATGTTTTCTACTCCAGGACTTGTATCTTCACTGTTCACCTCACATAATTTGATCACTTTTATCACTTATAAATGTCTAATTTATTCATATCAGTGATAGTGTATCCCTTACAAGTTTGTTGATTCTCACTAATATTGTTTACATTATGAACTGGCAACAATACGTCTTTCTACGTATTACTCTTCACACACTCGCGACCCTGCAAACATAAATATCTTTGTT
>NW_024714177.1:10188711-10232005 GCF_018991925.1 Homarus americanus
GAATGGTAGAAAAGAGAGGTGAGGGGGTGGAAAAGGGAGATGGAAGGGTAATAAAGGGATATGACCAAGGTAAAAGTAGACAGCGGAGGGAAGTGGTGAGATAGGAAAATGAGGAGGGACACACACACACACACACACACACACACACACACACACACACACAATGAATTGAATTGGTCTCCCCAGAACTGACCTTCAAAATCGACTGACAAACTGACAGTGACGGCAGGAGCATCATGGCAGACTGACTAGGAAACACCTTCCGTGACGGACAGGCTGGCAGACTATCCTTAACATCGAAAATGACGCAGATACAAAGTGATCGACGGAGGTGAACGTGAAGGGGGAGGCGGGTGTACGTTCATGGGAGTTGGTGGTGTGAGAGTGTGGGGGGCTTCTGAGAATGGCTATGGTAGTAGTAGTAGTAGTAGTAGTAGTTCACTTTTGGAGGCCTTTTTTATGAGACTAGTACGTGTCGTAGCTTAAGAGTCTCTCTCTCTCTCTCTCTCTCTCTCTCTCTCTCTCTCTCTCTCTCTCATCCATAGACATGAGTCATCAAAAAACAGAGACAGTGGGAGAGACTCGGCCTCACAACAGCAAAACAACAACCACAACAATAATAACAACAACAATAATAGTAATAAAAAAAAGCAAAACAACAACAACAGCATAAACAACAACAACAACAATAACAACAACAACAATAATAGTAACAAAAAAGCAAAAACAACAACAACAGCATAAACAACAACAACAATAATAACAACAACAAAAACAGCAACAACAACAAAATATGAACAAGAAAAAACAGCAACAACAACAAAGGCAACAACAAACCTAATTAAAATACGAACAAACAAAAACAACAACACTAACAACAACTACAACAACAACAGCAAAAACAACTACAGCAACAACGATAACAACAACAACAACACCTGTATAACTCTCATAGTGGAGTTCTTACTTCAATGCCATGTTCATTATTATCATCATTTACTCTGGTTGAACACACACGCGAGCACCACCTGAGTCACGAGAGGGTAAACTTCCTTTTGAGTCTATCACTGTGTATATTACAATGTATTACCCGAAGATTTAGCTTATTTCACCCGACCCGACCCGACCCGACCCGACCCGACCCGACCTGACCTGACCTGACCGACCTGACCTGACCTGACCTGACCCGATCTGACCTGACCTGACCTGACCCAAATCCATTAATGTCTTAAAGCATGGTGTTGGTTTATTAGGGCAACCATTACCTGGTCACCTTAATAGCACCTGTCAACCCTCTTCGAGTCCAATGGTTTAGTGAACTTAGTCTATGAGTACACACCATGAATAATTTCACACACACACACACACACACACACACACACACACACACACACACACACACGCACACACGAGTGCCTCCATCAAGCCGGCCGTTTCAGCATCACATGTGGCACCCAATAACCTAGGCTGGCATTTCCTTGACAACCTACCTTGCAACACGAGCTCCATAGTCGACAATAACACTGCCTCTGTCAGAGGGAGAGGCTGTGGCGCCTAGCAGTTCATCAGCTAGAGTGTTCCCCTCGGTGTGTGTGTGTCACCTAGGGAGGTGGGGAGAAAGAAGTAAGAGAGGGAAGGTGAACGATAAAAGAAAGGGGAAGGGGCCCAGGAAGGAGGGAGATAAAGAAGGGAGGGGATGGGAAGGGAGGGAGGCAGAGGATAGGAGGAGGGGAGGGAGAGAAAGTGGGTGAGAAAGGAGGGAGAGGGAAATGGAAGTTACGACAGAGGGGGAGAAAAAAGAGAGGGAGGAAAGGAGGGAGAAAAAGAAGGGAGGGGAGGGGAAGAGGTTGGAGGGAGAGAAAAAGGAAGAGAAAGAAGGAAGGTAGAGAAGATAGGAGAGAAAGGAGGGAAGGAGGGAAGGAGAGATGGGAGAGAAAGGAGGGACAGAAAGATGGAAGTTACGATAGAGTAAGAAAAAAGAAATGGAGGGAAGGAGGGAGATAAAAAGGGAGGGAGGGAGGGAGGGAGGGAAGGAAGGAGGGAGGGAGGGAGGACGGAGGGAACAACAAAACGACGCCAGCACACACACTTTATCATACTTGCTGCAGAGGTCACACGCGCAGCCCAGCTTTTATGTAGATTGGTCCTGTCACCTTCTGGGATCTCTGTTGACTTTACGTAGTGCCGCACCACCTGCCTAGTGTGTTGGAGGGGTAGGAGATGGGGGGTCTTTGTGGTGGGTCTTGTGGTGGGGGGTAGTGGCCTGGGGTGATGTTGTGGTGTGGGTAGTGGCCTGGGGGGTGATGTTGTGGTGTGGGTAGGCCTGGGGGTGATGTTGTGGTGGGGGGTAGTGGCCTGGGAGGAAAAGGGGTTAGGGTGTGGGAGGGCCTGGGGGGGGTGGTGGTTGTGGTGGGGGTGGCTTCGGGTGATATTGTGGTGGAGGTAGTGGGCTGGGGTTGGTGTTGTGGGGAAGGGATAGGGGCCCGGGGTGGTGTTGGGGGAGTAGTAATGGTGTGGGGTGGTATTGAGGGATGGGTAGGGGCCCGGGGCTGGTAAGTTGCAGCTCTCTATGCTTATGACCGCTGTCTGCCACTTCCCTGAAGAGTGGGGGTGACGGCTGCCACCTACCTTGCTACACGGGTGATTGGAAGCGATCAAGTGATGGCGTTGGCTTATTAGTTAGGCGAGGTATGTTGGTGTTTATAATGAAGAACTACTACTACTACTACTACTACTACTACTACTACTACTACTATTTTTTTTTTTTTTTTGGATAAACGTGGCCTCCAGCCTCCCCCAATAGCCACACCTTCGCCACCATTTAATTACCTTAATATTAAATATCCTAATACATAAGTAGCTATCCTATCTGTGTTAAATTAGTTGAGCTGCAGATCTATGCGGCATTCAGTGACAGTAGCCTCATAGTCAATATCTGCAGCAGTTGTCGGAGTTGGGGCAGAAGCTCTCGTTCCCCTGAGGCAGAGCAAAGCCGACCGAATGAGAGAGAAAGACAGTCGACATCTCATCCAGGCTGTAACATAACTTCTGGGCTGCTGCTTCTGGCGTAGAAGCATCTTGCACTTGGTCCCATCCCACCAGAGGTTGTGAACACTAGAGGAGTGAAGCTGCCTTGATCAACGTTTTGAATTCTCTCCCCATATGCCTTTCTCTTGTCGTTCTCGTTCCTCCTATGTGCAGCATCGAGAGCTAGGTTACGGTGACATGCGGCCATGGGATAAAAAATCCTGATGTCGAAGAAAGCTCGCTGTCCCCGCGTCCAGAATCCTCGAGCACTGACGTCCACACGGGCTTCGTTAGATGTGTTTGAAGTCCTGTGTTGGAAGATCTCACCATCCAATGGAAGGAGGGTCGGTTCTACCATGACATCCCGGCAGATTTCCTTCAACATATTTGCTGTGAGGTCCCTTACCTCGTCATGCCTCATGCATATGAAGCCCCCCCTTCTTGCACACCATGGCGTGATCGCCATCATAGGAAGAGCCACACACGCATTGGGAGGGCAAACCTACTGGCCGACCGTACCTTAGAGCAATGGCATCTGTAAATTCTTGTTTATTAAGACTGAAACCATTTGCCCTTATCGGTAACGTAGTTAACCAGTTCGAGGCGCCCACCTCCTGCGCTATAGCTACTTTTTTTTCAAATTTTCTGGAACCTGCAGCAATAGTTGCTGCAACATATCATTTTGGCAGTGCTGTCGATCTGTCGTAATGGACCTACGAATCTTATTTACTTCGCTGGTATCCACTTCCCCTGTTGCATTCTGGGCTATTATGTGGTCTGCGAGGGCTGCCGTGAGCTTAAGTGAATTTTGATGTTCAGTGGCAGCAATCTCCGCTGGATTAGTTAGTCCCATCCTCCCAGTCTTGGTGGAAGTGCAAGAAGTGCTCTTTCTGCTGGGGTTAAGTCAGGGTGTTTCACTAGTTTGGGAATGAACTTGACACTGATAGCTTCTTCCAGAGGGTGGAGGAGGGGTCCGATCTCAGGGATGGTATGCATCAGGTAGTTCCAGCGATGCTCGACTCCATGGGTGAATGCTACTACTACCACCACAGCTACTTCGGTAATATATATATATATATATATATATATATATATATATATATATATATATATATATATATATATATATATATATATATATATATATATATATATATATATATATATATATATATATATATATTGTAGGTTATGTATCTAAGCTACTGTGCCGAGTAGCATTTATATATATAATTACGTGGCAACACTGCACGTGTTATGTGGCAACATTGCCCAGAGGCTGCCATATGGCAAGGCAGCCTCAGTCTGACTGTGTGAGCCGTGCATGGCACACGCTAGTCACCACTTGTATTTCTCTCATCCATAATAAACGGACTTCAGTGTTACCCGGTGTTTCCCTACCCATCACTGCATCCTTCAGGGAACACTTGAACTCCCCAGCTACGTGATTTCTGGTCTTGAAGTCCGTAGTGCCAATTACTGCGCCTAGATGTCTTTGGCCGTCCTTAGTTATTTTGACCTCACTTCCGCCAAAAACCTCCAATGCTCGTTCATAATGTTCTGGCTTCACGATGAGGAAGGACTTGCTGGCGTTTGGGTGGTACCCTATTTGTGGACCTCGCGATGTTACCAAGTCCCACCACTTTTTGATGCACTCCACTTTTCCTGCTCCTGTAAGGTCATCAGCATATGCCACTTGTTTGACCCCGGTTGTTTCAAATTTTATTTCTTGTTGGAGCACTGATAGGCCAATTGCATACATTGCCATTACAATGGGGTCCCCCTGTGTTGTTCCCTCGGTCGACTGTAGGATGGTATCACCTCGTAGAGCCTTGTTGTTTACTATGTAGAGGTCTGAAGGATTCCTATACGAATTTTCAACATACATCGCAAAGCTAGGACACTTGATCTTGATGTTGTGCAATGCAGCCTTGCGGTTAAGTATGTTGAATGCGTTTGAAGCATCCACCAGGAGAACGGCCTCACAATCACGCTGCTCAAATATCAATCTCATGGCGTGAATGGCCGCCTCCCCACCAGCCTGGTGGCCAGCACACACTTGTAGGTTCCTTGCTGCTGCCCTGACATCGTCCTTTACCACCTCCATTATGCACTTTCCGATGATCCGCCTCAGCACTTCCCCCACCCCTATAGGTCTACATCCTGGTTTCTTTTCCAGAGGAATAAGGCGGCAGGCCGTCAGGGCCTGGAGGTGATGGCAGCAAGAGGATGCAAGCTTTCTTGCAAGGGCGGCAATGGCAGTGCAGAGATCGCTTGCTACAGGGCCAAACTTGTTTGTGCTGAGGATGACTCTCCAACCGTTTGCATCCAGACCTGAAGGGCCGGCTCCTTCTCGAGTCTTCAGTGCCTTTTTCCACACCATCTCTCCTGTTATTTTCTCGAACAGGACAGCATTTGGTGGGATATAGTCACCCTGGAACCTGATGCCTTCATCTTCGCTTGCAGGGGGATGTTTCTCTTTCAATAGTTTAATGTCTCTCTGTTTATTGGCATCACCCCACCGGAGGATTCCTCTGTGAGAGATCTTACCGCAAGAGACACTTTTCCCACACGCATTTTGTTTCCAAATTTTCTTGCCACGTCATCGGTGTTTTGCTTTCCGTCACCCGTAATTTTTAGTCTCTCCTGCAGTGTTCTTGCTTCACATAGGAGATCATCTAGGGCCCCAGTCTGCCACATTGTCAATCTTCTCTTCATTGCTGCCACATTTTCTTTGTGCTTAGCCTTTGTGTGTGTCCTCTGACAAAATAGATGTGGTATTATTGCCAGTATTTGAAGAGCTAGGGGGCGAGGAAGCGGTCCTGATTGTAATCAGTCATGAAGCGAGTCATCTCCCGAATCATTTCTTTGGTGGCCGCACACTTGGGTGGTTCAAATAAGTTAGCGGGCGACCACTTGACAATTTTTGAGTAGGTTTCTTTGACCCATATGTCTGCATTTTCCATCGACATGCCATTCCACTGAGGTGGCTGTCTCTCATTCTCCTCGTGGACACCTGCTACTAAGGGAGCAGCATTTGTTAGTACTACATTTTCGGGTTGAGTAGACTCACTGCTATCATTTCGGATATCATCGGGTAGTTGGGTCCCGGCGATATCCACTGTGGCCACCTGTGTCGGCTCCCTGCGACGTGGGTTCCGACACTGGTCTAGCTTCCTGCAATCCACACATGGTCGGTTGTTTCTCGCACAAAGACAATTTGTGCAGTTTTGGTTCGGGCTAGCACAGACGCAGCAAAGAATGTTACCAGGCATAGTGAACAGCACCTTGGGCGACGGTAACGTCCGCCTCCGAACATCTGATTTAGTCCCAGGCACAAGATTATACTGGTTCTTATGAGGGAAGGGCGGAGAGATGACAGGCTGGACTGCTGTGTCCAGGTAGTAGGGGCATACGTTCGCTCGTGGGTGTGTAGGCTACCCCCCCCTCCCTTATAGCGACCATCATACATCAGAATGATACACTATGGACAAGAGTTTGTCACACCAGGCACTTGTTTATATATCCTTGGCACAAATAACCACTATTTATATGGTCTCACTGGTGTAATATCAGTTATGTATACTCACTAGGTTCGTCGAGACCCTACATTAAGAGTCCGTTACTATGGTGGGGGGGGGGTGGGGGCGACCGCATGGGCAGCACTCTCGGCCCCATAGGGGCGATAGTCTCGGGACCACCCCTGTCACAGTAGGCCTAACGACACTGACCTTGGCGCCGAGCCTTCTCATTATCCTACCACTGACCCAGCACAGGTCACCACTCACTTGGTGAACGCCGGTGAACACACGGAATATTTACAATTTATGCCGTAAGGGATGAGAAGAAACCTTGGGTGGCAATGCTTAGGGTGACATCCGATATTCACGGACACATTGTCAAATTCCCGCTCCCACACAACGAGTATGTCCCCACCAATAACACTTTAGATCAGGAGGGACGGTCCACGACACCCACGCCGCGCTGGCCTACTACTACTACTACTACTACTACTACTGCTACTACTACTACTGCTACTACTACTGCTACTGCTACTACTACTAATACTAATAAAAATAATAATAATAGTGACTGGGTAGGGATTACCTTCCACCAGAGACGGGAGGACTCAACCGCCTCTGTCTGTTTGTCTAACCGAATTTCAGCGAGTGTAAACTGTCCATAAGCTCCTTCTTCTATACCTGGGAGAGAGTGGGCCAACCTCCTCTGTTGACTCCACCAACACACACACACACACACACACACACACACACACACACACACACACACACACACACACACACCTGCTGCCGTCGCCTTGGTTTGCATTCAGGCTAACTCAAACGTATTGATATCTTCTCATGTGGTGCTCCTCCAGAGGTAGGTTATGGTGACATGCGGCCATAGGATCGAAAATCCTTATGTTCAAAGAAGTCTCGCTGTCCCCGCATCCAGAATCCTTGAGCACTGACGTCTACACAGGCTTCGTTGGATGAGTTTGAAATCCTGTGTTGGAAAATCTCACCGTCCAATGGAAGGAGGGTCGGTTCTACCCTGACATCATGGCAGATTTCCTTCAACATATTTGCTGTGAGATCCCTTACTCCGTCATGCCATGCATATGAAGCCCCCTTTCTTGCACAACATGGCGTGATCGGCGTCATAGGAAGAGCCACACACGCATTGGGAGGGCAAACCTTCCACTGGCCTACCATACCTTAGAGCATTGGCATCTGTAAATTCTTGTTTATTGAGACTGAAACCATTTGCCCTTATCGGTAACGTAGTTAACCAGTTCGAGAAGCCCACCTCCTGCGCTATAGCTACTTTTCTTTTCAAATTCTCTGGTACTTGCAGCAACAGTTGCTGCAACTTATCACTTTGACTGTGCTGTTGTTCTGTCGCAATGGACCTTCGAATCTTGTTTACTTCACTGGTATGCACCTCCCTTGTTGTGTTCTAAGCTATTATGTGGTCTGTGATGGCTGCCGTGAGCTTAACTGAGTTTTGATGTTCGGTGGCAGCAATCTCCTCTGGATTGGTCATTCCCATACCTCCCAGTCTCGGTGGTAGTGCAAAGAGTGATCTTTCTGCTGGGGTTAAGTGAGGGTGTTTCACTAATTTGGGAATGAAATTGACGCCGATAGCTTCTTCCAGAGGGTGGAGGAGGGGACCAATATCAGGGATAGTGCACATCAGGTACTTCCAGCAATGCTTGACTACATGGGTGAATGCCGCAAAAGCCGCATGTGGTTCTGTGTTAGCAATCTCAGACAGAACGTGGATTTCCCTAACCCACTCATTCACCTTTCCCGTTACGTACTCGGTCTTGAAGTCAGTTGTGCCGATTACTGCGCCCAGGTGTCTTTGGCCTTCCTTTGTTATTTTGACCTCACTTCCACCAAACACCTACTACTACTACTATGCTGTCACTCGGAATTGAGTATGACGATCATCCAGCTATGATACAATGATATGAGTTATTAGGGATGTCGCCTTCATTGGTGAGTTTTGAGGTGACTAAAGAGACCGATACGTGACCGGCAGAGTTGTTCACAGATGTTGCACATGTGATGGGCTACATCAAGTGTGGGAGGGGTGGCGGCAGCGTCGTTCCGGCGTTGGAGCTTGTCTGCCTCGATTTGCAGTCTGGCTAGCTCGAAAGTATTGACACCTCACGTGGTGCTCCTCCAAGCATTATGATGTGGAGTAATCGTCTCCCTGGTGAGGGGGTCGATTTGGCACCTTTTCAGGTTTGTCTTAAGACCATCCTTATACCTTTTCAGTTGCCCGACAGCATTACGTTTACTATTCTTTAGGTGTCTGTAAAGTAGCTGCTTTGGCAGTCTACTGTCGTCCATGCGGGTAACGTGGCCAGTTCAGAGTAGTTGTTCATGGATAATGGTAGCCTCGATGCTCCTAACAGTTGGTGTCAACAAGAATACTGGCATTTGTTCTCTTGTCTTCCCAGCGAACTCAGAGGAAGGAATGTAGACTATGTTGGTGAAAGTTTTCAAGTGCCTTGAAGTGCCTCCTGTATGTAACCCATGTCTTGCTGCCATATAGCAGGGTGGAGAGGACCACTGCTTGATATTCATGTAACTTTGGAGATAATTTCAGCTCCCTGCAGCTGAAGACATGGTTTCGGAGTCTGCCAAAGGCTTGAGATTCACATCTGATCTAATGCTGAATCTCTTCATCGATGTCTGCGGTGGTGGACAGATGGGAACCGAGATACCGAAAGTGGGTAACATTAGAGAGGGTAGTACCATTAAGATGGATGGATGGTGGAGGTGTGTCTGAACCAGGGGCAGGTTGAAAAAGAATCTGCGTCTTGCATACATTCACCTCAAGGCTGAACTGTGCATACACATCTGCGTAGGTGTTCAGGATGCGTTCAGTGTGAGCAACAAGAGTGAGGTCGTCTGCATGCTGAAGTTCAGTTATGAAGCTGCCAACACCTTTGTTCTTGCCTGGAGTCGTCTTATGTTGAAAAGACCTTCATCCGGTACTCAATGTCCACCCCGCCGGCTAAATTGGCACTGGCATGAGTAAGGAAGGCAGTCAAAAAATGGTAGAGAGATTTGGTGCCAGTACACACCCTTGTTTAACCCTAATTTGGATGGGGAAGAACTCAGACTGGATGCCATTGTGCAGGACACTGCCGTTCATACCACCGTGGAGTTGCCTCACAATGATGATGAATTTTTTTGGGCAGCCAAAATGGCTGAGGGTTTACCAGAGGGCTTCCCTGTTGACCGAGTCGAAGGCCTTGGTTAGGTCAATGAAAGCCATGTACTGGTCACAACGCTGTTCTCTGCACTATTCCTTTATTTGGCGGGCTGAAAAGATCATGTCAGTGGTGCCACGTTATGGTCTAAAGTCACATTGAGCTTCTGGGAGGAATTTTCCGCCTCAGGAAGAAGTCTGTTTAGGAGGACTAGGGCAATAATCTTGCCAGCTTCGGACATCAGCAAGATCCCGCGGTAGTTGCCACAGTCTGACCGATCTCACTTGTTTTTATAGAAATTGTTGATGGAGGCGTCTTAAAGAGCTCTCTCCAGGAGAGGGTGGGGACGGCTGGTAAGCAGAGATCCTCCCACTTATACACCTCGGCTGGGATTCAATAAGGCCCTGAGGCTTTGTTATTTTTCATCTGTTTGATGGCTGTAGCTACCTCATCCAGGGATGGAGAATAGCTTAGGTGGGTTAGCTCTGGATGCTGAGGGACCTGTTGGGTAGTCAGGACATCCACATCGGTGTTTCGGTTTAGCAGTGAATGGTAGTGCTCTTTCCAGCGCTGAAGGAGGCCTTCATCGTCTTTAATTATGGAGTTGCCGTCTGATGAGCGGAGGGGCTGCGCCACGATTGACTGGCCCATAAAATGTTTTGGTGGAATTGAAAAATTTGCTCATCTTGTGCTGATCTGCAAATTTCTGTGTTTCACATGCTTTATTTTTAAACCAGTCATTCTTTAGATTGCGAAGTTCCCGCTGGGCTGCCACTTTATTTCTTGCGGAAGGTATCAGCTTTGGTCCGAGACTGAGGGTTGTTCTGCCAGTCAGTTAACGCAGCTCGTTTATCATCAACGAGTACATTGATTGCCGGGTCATTTTCATCAAACCAGTCCTGGTTTATTCTTTCGATCTGGCTGAGGGTCTCTGCAGGTTTTTGTCATGACAGTATCCAGAATATCCCATTCAGCACTGGGATTTGGGTTGTTTGTTGTCGAGTTGTTTAATCAGCCCATGTTGGAGCTGCTCTCTGAAAGCATGTGCTACTGCTGGATCCTCCAGATGCTTAGTGTTAAAACCTCTTCTAGAGGCTTGCTGCCTTCACACACACACACACACACACACACACACACACACACACACACACACACACAGAAGATGATGATGTATGTCGAAGGTGAAAGAATTTCCTAGTAATTACTGTGTCTTCTGCTGCTGCACTGTGTTGTTTGTTTAGTGTAAGTTGTAGTTACTAAATAGTTATGATATGATTTTGGTGTATGTTATGCCTCATTAGCAGGCATTTGAGGATGCACCAGTTATACAGTAAACTGAAGGGTTTTGGCATATACTGTACAGTACAGTATTTGATGGGAATTTTGGGAAAACAATTGGTTTTGGAAATTGTGGTTCTGTGGTGTGCATTTTATGTCTTCTCATATTTTATTCATATTTTTATGTTTATTCATTTTATTATTATGAGGTTTGAAGTGGACCACATGTCATAGGTATGGAAATTGTGAAATGATAGGGACCTGAGCTACTGAATTCCCACCTTCACAATAAAAATAAAATAAATACGGTAATTAAAATGAAATAAAGAAATTCACAACCTGTACTCAAAAGTAGATGATATCCAGTTAGCCGAGAATGTTAGCCATCAATAACAAATCACCGACACATACACGTGCCATCAGTGCTGGAAAACAATGTAAAATGTTTTAAAAAACAATTAATGTTCCAGTTTTGTCTTTTTATATAGGGAACAGTAATATACCGTAAAGTGGAAGAGAATGTGCCTGAGATCATTTATTTTCATAATCATCATGAGCCTTCCTGTTCATTTTGAGTTACTCCATACAACTTTGGAATGTCCTGATTTACTGCACCACCTAAAATATCTACATATTGGTATTGCTGTAAGTAAAATCTGTAATTTTTGTTGAATCTCTGAACTTATAAGAAAAATGCATCTCACGTCTTTTTTCTTTGGATGGATGTGAGTTATAGAACAAATGTGTATTTATATGTACAGGTACTGTTCAGTACTTATGAATTTCTAACTCATTTAAAACAATTTGTGTTTTTTCCTGTTAAGACTGAGCTTTTAACAAAGTGTGATTTCAGTACTGTATCCATTAAAAACATTTTTTTTTTACATGGATTTGCATTGTGAAAAATCGGCAACTATTTCATAATCCCTTTGCTCAGTTCAAAGAAAATGCAGTTTTATATTGTACAGTATTGTAGATTAGGCACACATTTCCTGAATGGCAAAACAGAAATTGTTTTCAGATGTATGTTTTTTATGGAATGACTGGTGTTGTAAAAATCTTACGAACTCTTGCACGTTCAATGTGGTGGGAAAAGTGAATGTAGTGTTGCAGTGATTTCTTGCTGGCATTGTTGGGTGTACTGACCTACCGACAAGCTAGCTGAGGAAGGCACACTGTACAGCATGTAGGAGAGTGAGGCCAGACTTATGATATGGTGCCTTCAGCGACTTGTTCTCTCTTAACATTTTGATTAGTTCTATTTTGGGTTTCTGCAAGTCTTTTGCTTTTTTCTTTCTTACAGCACTATATATATTTTTTTTTTGTAAATTAATTTGTTTGTTTTTAAACTTTAACACACTCACTATATTCATATTGTCACTCTTAATTACTGTATTGTAAAGTGTCTGTATTTGCTTACTGTTTGTATTGTCTCTTCATATTTCATTTCATTAAATGTAATTAATGGCTTTCACTATAGTTTTTGCACACTTTTAATTGAGATCACTTTCTGTTCTTTGGACAAATGAATTAATGAATTTGTAAAAAAAAAAATAGGTTCTTTATTATAGGTTAGTCTAGCTGAGGTTAGTGTAGCTTAGCCTATAATAGGTTAGCTAAAGTTAGCTTAGGTTAGGTTAGGATGGTTTAGCTGAGGTTATCTGTATCATCACAAAGCAGTATTTGTAGTCCCTCCGTCGTGTATTATTACCCACTCACCTCCAGTAGTTCCTGGTATTCCCACCTTCCCTTATTTCTGCTTAACCTTCACATTCATTATTACTTCAATTCTTGTAGTAGCATCGGTAATTGTCGCCTTTCCTACTCTCCCTTCTCTTGTTCCTTTCACTTTTATTTCCTGGTTGTCTCAAATCTTGCACGTTGTATATTTAGTCTTATATTGTAGTTTTTACCTTTCTCTCTAAGGTACAGGGAGAAAGGACACCCCCCTCCCCCCACCACCACCACCACCACCACCCCCACACACACACACACACACACACACACACACACACACACACACACACACACACACACACACACTCTTTTTTTGTCTGCTCCTCTGGCTGTGTCTGTCTGTCTAAGTCTCTGTGTCTATCACTCATCCCTTCTCTGTATATGTGTGAGAGTGCTCTCTCTCTCTCTCTCTCTCTCTCTCTCTCTCTCTCTCTCTCTCTCTCTCTCTCTCTCTCTCTCTCTCTCTCTCTCTCTCTCTCTCTCTCTCTCTCTCTCTCTCTCTCTCTCCTTTAATGTTTTTCCCCTCCGACAGCTGTAACAGTAATTGCTGTCTTTTTTCTCCTTTCGTGAGTAATTGTGGTAATGGAACTATTTAGCTGAATGGTTTTCTATTTCTGGTAATTGTGCGTTCGTGCCCCTCTTAGTGATTTGTCGTGAGTGAGAGGGGTGTCATTGTCAAGACTAGTGGTTAGTGAGGTTAGGCAGAGGTCCTAGGATGGGGAGATGGCCCTTGGTCTTTCCGCTGTTGAACCGTAGGTCATGTCAATAGGGGTCAAGAAGTTTAAGGTCATTAGGACAGGGGGTATGGGTCTTCTTATTCCCTCTGTTGAACTGTAGGTCAAGTCAGTAGGAGTCCATGGAGGTTGTTAGGACAGGGGGATGGGTCTCCACTTCCCTCAGTTGAACCGTAGGTCAGCAGGGGTCAGAAAGAGGGAAGGCCTCACTGGAGGGTTGTTTTTTATGAAATAAAATAATTATTTACTGAGTACTTGAATGATTGATGGATTGAATGAATGAATGATTGAAATAATGATTGATTGGATAAATTAATGATTTTTTTATGCAGGATTATCCCACCAGAGCCCAGGTCAGTGACCCACATCAGGGCCTGGGGGCGAAAATATAATAATAATTAATACAAATTAATAAAATTATAAAAAAGAATTAAATTCAAATATGATATAATAATAATAATAATAATAATAATAATAATAATAATAATAATGATAATAATAATAATAATAATAATAATAATAATAATAAAGGACCATAAATAAATACAAAATTAAAAAAAAGATAAATAGTGAGAAACGATATATGTGTGATGTGTTGTAAAAGTGAGAGCCATATGCACAATTAACATATGAAGAGAAAATGATCCAAACCAGATACACCAATCAATACGAATACACAAAAACACACGGGTGGAACAATGACAACAGAGAATTATACAGGAATTTAAAAGAACTGAAAGTCATAAGCAAGAACAAACACAATGAAAACTGGAACAAACTGATCAATGACACAAGCAGACTACAGAAACCCAAAAGCATTCTGGAAAAAAAAACCTAATGGGAACTAACTCGGAAGAAAGTAGCTACATAAGTGACAAAAACAGAAGAAAGGCAACAGAACCATACGATAAAAAAACAATACTTAGAGAATACTGGAAAGACATATTCAGAATCAATGACGAAGACAATAGAAGCTTCTGCCAAGAAACAGAACAGGCAACTTGAACATATTTGAGCCCGCACACAGAGAAATGGAAACCTACTAGAAAAATCAACCTTACTTCATTAAATAATAATAACCCCATAATTGCTCCATTAACCCAAAATTACATTGAAAAAAAAACAATTGCAAGCTTTAAGAACAAAGCACCTGGCATAAGCCAAATTAATAAAATCATACTACAAAGCATACCTGAGTCAATGATCGAACAGCTTAAAAAAAAAAACATATATATATATATATATATATATATATATATATATATATATATATATATATATATATATATATATATATAATAATATATATATATATATATATATATTTAAAATAGCCAAAATCAGGCAAGAACCCTACCCAAGCAGAGAACTACAGACCTATTTACTGGAAACGCCCGGTGAAATATTGGAAAAAAGATAACCAGAAACGGAATAATCCCCACTTCAATGAAAGAATAGCAATAGCAAAATCACAACTTACAAAGCTCAGAAGACTCCGCCAGTTAAACACCAACACACAACTGCACCTATACAAAACACTGATCAGACCACAATTAGAGTACCCTCCGTTACCTCTGAACACAATCACAAGAACAAACAAACTTATATTTCAAGCAGTGCAAAATATAGCCCTCAGAAGAGCGGCAAAACATCAACCACCATACACACAAACAGCACAAGACATACACACAGAACACGGCATAGACCCACTCAACACCAGAATACACACCCAAGCAAATGCAATATGGGAAAAAAAATCCATCAAGAACAGGATCCCATACTAAACCAAGTAAATGAGGAAAACAACAACACATCGCACAGATGGTGGCCTAGAAGCAGAAAAACCGATAACGAAGAACCAGAGCCTCTATATACACAATAAAAAAGAACCAAAAGGTGGGAACAACTCTTCAGTCACATAAGGACCTGGAGGGACCCCACAAACAAACAAAGACTTCAAAAAAGATCACAAACACCCACAATAAAAACTAGAAACGAAAAAGATGGGGATCATCCCTCCAGTGCCACAACGACCTGGAGGGACCCCCCCTCCCCAACATAATATGCCCCAAGCAAATATCAAATAGAACAACTTTGCTTAGCTTAGCTGAGACCGGTCTTCCCAAGCCGCAAGAGTTCTCTAATGCAGCACCGTTGACGGAAGACAAAACCTCGTATCCGCAAGGCGGATAGCCTACCTGCTGTTAACCTAGATTTCCCACTTCTGAAATTTACCTTATACTGTACCCGTTTAGCACCCTCAGAGCTAATGCTCTCTTATCTCCGTATCACCAACCTACCCAAAGTGAGAGAAACAATTGAAACCTTGCAATTGTGTGCAAATGAAGCAGAAAGTCAGATCAGTAACCTGGGACTTAGTCACAATGTTCGTGATGCCATATGGCAGCAGGGTCTAGCATTAGACAACACATTATGCTTCCAATATCTTCCCCGGCGGTAGTACCTCCCTGTTTGGTAGCTGAATGAATGGTAGACTGATTGATTAATGAATGAAAAGTAGACTGATTGATTGATTGATTAATTAATTAATTAATTAATTAATGATTGATTGATTGTCCGACTGACTGACTACGTATTTGTTTATTTTTTAATATGATCTTTTTATACATTATGTATAATAAACATTGGTAATCATTTTTTGAACCATAATTATTGTTATTTATTTTACACCACAATGTTGTACTGAATAATATTCAGCCTTCAAACAGCAGAATTAGTCAACCAAGGTCAGTTACCGGGGCTACGTGTTACCAGGAATACACTACACAACGAATTTATTAAACCCTTTGAGAACGATGGTTTAACCCTTTGAAGGTTATTATTTAAAGGCTCTCGTCACCCACTTCTGCTTACCAATTCCGACCAGAATGTGTGGTGCAAGTGATATTTAGGGAAGTTTGGTCTCTACTAGCCTCGATTATGCTAGTGTGAGTGAATATTATTCCCATGAAAGGTAATAATCGTATATGCACTCAGTCATAAGAGTATATATCTCGGGTTCCTTGAATGAAGTGTTGCAGTTTTGTAAACAAACTACAGCCTGGAACAGTTTCTCTCTCAAAATATGCGCCCTCGTCCTTAAACGGCCCCAACATCACATAGTACCTGTATTGTAGTTAGAGTGGAATGGGGCTACCTAGGACTGAGAATGAACTTTGGGAACATTGCACGATCGTATTGATAGACTTCCAATGTAGCTTTCAGAATCTCAAAGATTCGTACAGTTATGTTTAAATTTCCCATTCAACTTTGGATCTGAAAACGCAACTGGCCAACTCTGGTAACGACGCACAGACGGGGTAGATTTAAAATTAACATTGCGTCCAGGCTGAACACAGTTTGACATGACATCCCTGGAACAATATCTGTAATCCTACATGACATTGCTGGAACAATAGCTTGAGTCTGACATAACATTGCTGGAACAATAGCTGTAGTCTTACATGACATTACTGGAACAATAGCTTGAGTCTGACATAACATTGCTGGAACAAAAGCTGTAATCTTACATGACATTCATGGAACAATAGCTTGAGTTTGATATGACATTGCTGGACGGTCCAGCATCTCCTGTTCTTCATTCAAGAGTCCCCCTCCCCCCTAAAAAAAACTAGTATTGAACAAAAAAAAAAAACATTAAGGAGCTATAATGAAAATTTGACAACAGCCATGCCTTTCAAACTTTGTCATTTTCTGTGGCAAGTTATCTGCAAAGAAAAGAAAATCGCTAGCATAGTATCCCCTTCAAGTTTTCTCAGTTGAAAAATTACATGCATTTTCCATTATCTAGCCCGCCTGAGGCTCCACCAACTTTGTAAACACAAATAGTGTTTTTGGAATTTCTTGACGGGAGAGAGTTGATGCGGGAGACATGGCGCGAGATGTAAATCTGGATTTGGAAAATTCCAGTTTTCTGGAAGGATTCGCCCTTAACAAGTTAAAGGTGACACCGTGTACTGAGAATATCCTTCATATCCCTTAACAGTTGTTGTCTGTGTACACAGCCGAAGCGTTGTGAACGGTCCTTAGAGACCTTAACTGTTGAAACACCTCGAAAAAAAAAAACACCACATGAACTTAAATTTTTAAAAACAATAATTAGCAATTGTCTTTAATTATTCTTCGATATAAAGTAATATTTTATGTACAGTATATTATTTCTTCATATTTGCACCTTCAGGTGTTTTTTCCATTTAATATCGTCACCTTTATCATATAATTATGTCCTTCCCTGTTTTCTGTCTTATCCTGCACGTCCCTCATCTTCGGGGTGTACATGCACTCCAATCATCCACTGCTGTACACGGTGTTACAAGTGACGAAAAGATTCATCTCAAAGGTTAAAAATTTTACCATCTTCTCCCCGGTGAACATTTCTGTGAAGAGGTTCCTCACCTAAGTGTTTACCTCTCTTCCTTGGGCTACTTTTGATGAAAAGGTTTATATGTTAAAACAAATTATTTTATTTTATTTCAGCTACGTAGGTGAAACAATAATATGAAACAATCAAATAATTTATTTACAATAAAATTTTTCGCATGCAAGTTAGAATTTTAAACTCGTTTTCCTTGAACTACTTAATAACAGCAAAATATTCATGTGTATAGTTAGATTTAAAAAAATATCCCTTGAGTTACACATAAGAAAAACAATCATAAAAAAAATCTTAGATTATAACTCTTTCCACGGTTGCATATATGAAAAGGAGTCATATATAAAATTTTAAGTTTTAATAACTTCCCAAAGCTATAAATAATGAAAACACTCAACCTGAAAAGCTAAAGTTGGAAACTCATTTTTCTTTGACTCCATCATATTTCTTTACGGTGAAGAAAGATTGGTTGGCTCTCACTCGAAAGGATCGTCCATCACTAACAGGATCCTTGATATTGATACCGAAACAGTTTATTTAGCCAGAAATATACAGATACAGAGTGGATAATAATAACAATATTGACATGGCTGAACCAATTGAGAGTCAGGTCTCTTAGTGGCACCTGATATATAATGTACATTTATCTCCAGAAGTATTATGTAACGTTTAGTATCATCTAGAATAGTACCCGTAACATGGTGTTAGTAAGAACATATCAGTGTTACCACGATTACCACTTCGCTATTTATTTATATTTTACATTTATATTACAAGTATATACATATTTTACAGTGGAGTTGATATAAACTAATCTGAGAAGTGAGGGAAGCAATACAACATGGGTTGTATTAAGGTGAAACAAGGGGACAGAAAGTCAGGATCATGTCTTGACGGCAAATATATAATTATTTCAATGATAATTCTTATCTGTGACAATATATGATGTAATGGGTTTTATGGTACAATAAAATTAAGAGTATAAAGCAAGTGTTACAAAGAATATTAATACCTAGACAATATATATATGTTTAAGAGATAATTTAAAGGAAGGCAAGGTAGTCTTTGCTTGGATGGGTGGGGGTAAGTTGTTCCACACCTTTACACCAGCTTTATGTTTTGTTGAATTTGTAATGTCATTACCAGCAGCGTCGACAGATTGCTATCCCTTTGTCATCCCATGATTGGGTTGGTAATATGTTGCTTAAATTATTCTGATAACTTGATACGCTGTGTTGCTTGAGGCTCACGTTTCTGTGTGGAACAATAATGTGAGTGATGCGGCATTGCTGGAACAATAACTTGTCTGACATGACATTGCTGGAACAATAGCTTGTGTCTGGCATATTGCTGGAACAATAGTTGGAGTCTGACATGACATTGCTGGAACAATTGGTTGTTTGACATGACATTGCTGGAACAATAACTTGTGTCTGATATGATATTGTTGGAACAATAGCTGAAGTCTTACATGACATTGCTGGAACAATAACTTGTCTGACATGACATCGATGGAACAAAAGCTGGAGTCTGACATGACATTGTTGGAACAAAAGCTGGAGTCTGACATGACATTACATTGCTGGAACAAAAGCTGGAATCTGACATGATAACGTTAGAACAATAACTGGTATGTGACACATCAGTTAAATGCAATATGGTCTAGCCTTGCTCGTGGAGTTGTTAATCTATTTAATTGAAAAATAAGACGTCTAATGCAGTTATTGGAATTAAGAAATATGCTCGTCTCCTTTTAATAAATAATTTTAATGTATAATTTTATACCTCCATATTCGGACGACGAAATTTGTAAAAAAATATATTCAAATTGCATTATAGAACTCGCGGTAATGATTGTTCAGGGACCAGCCAGTGAAAAATTTAATCTGTCAGTAACACAATGCATATTTAATCGGCGCAATGTGTTGTGTAGGACGAAATATTTATCTGTAATTAAAATGAAAAATGATCCATTATTATTAAATGCATGATGTGTTGGGTTAGTCAAATATATATATATATATATATATATATATATATATATATATATATATATATATATATATATATATATATATATATATACTGTACTGAACTCAAATTTACCTAATTCGTGAGTATTTGTCATGCGATTACAAAATAATATTGTAAATATTTTGTTGAGGGCTGTTGTTAGCCGAGGCCAGCCAGCACCGTGAAATGGGGTAGACGTTTTCCTTGATTACGGAATGGTGTCCATATTGTAAATCATGGAAGCGGGAAATATAATATCCTGCGTAATTAAAATATAATGCGGACTTGATGTTTGATTATTATAATTTTATGCCTGGTAGTGTGAGCTTAATTTTATTTAACGATCACTATGAGGACCGTTTGAGTGTATGGCTGCAGGGTTGCCAACTCGGATTTTCAAATGTCGCTAGGCTGGTACCTAAAAGTAGCTAAATGTCGCTAAATCTTCCATGGAAAGTCGCTAGCTATTATTCCCCCCCTTCAGTAATTTGATGCAAATAATATTTTCATAATGCCGACTATAATGGACGGAGTATAAATAAAATGCATTATGTAAAAATATCATTTTTCAGATTTTCTGTGAAATGTGGCGCAAGAATATTGCATATTATCCCAGAACACTTTGATCTTTTTAACTTGAGTTCACTGCCTGCCTTGCTGTCACTAAAACATACTTTACACACTTCACTTAAGTGTTCTACCACACGAATAGAACAATGTTCAGCTACAAACATGGCCAGAGTTCCCTCCACTTTTTTTGCTTCACCAAGTTTCTTGAATGGTAAAATTGTCTGTCTTTCTGCACTAAATGGCTCTTCTGCTTTCTTGTGTTTTTTAGTGTTTTTGTGTTTTTCAATGTCGCACAACTTAGCAGACAAAGTACACTTGCAAAATTTACAAAATCCTTTTTTATTATCTCCTGGCACCTCCAGAAGCCAATTTTTGTATCTGTCATCTCTGAGCCATTCCTTCCTAAATCGCTGCGAATACTGTGGCTTACCCATTTTCTATTGGGACTATGAAGGGTTCAAATTAATAAACAGCATGCAAACAAGCGGAAACTTTCCTTGATGGTTTTTGGCAAAGCGGGTGAACAGTGTCGGGGCAACTGTATGGAGTCTATGGGTCACCCATGGTGGACGCGGATGAGAAGTTTGGAACCACGCAGGCTTGATAGAATTAATTCTATAAGATGTTTTGCTAATATTCTTTAAAATTTAGCGTATTAATGAAATTCATATTGCATATCTGACAAAGAGGTAAGTTACCCAGGTGCTACAAAGGCGAAGGTAATAAACAAATAAATGACGACACGGCAACATTAGCCATGGACGGGCTGACATCAAGTGATCAGGAAATAGACGTGTCCCTCCTTCTGTACCACGACCCGTTCAAATGTATTAAACTTTTCTTATTATTTATTGTCCCTGTAACCCCGTTGCTATATATTATGGCTCGAAATTAGGAAAACTGAGTTTTCATGGACAGTCCAAAAGTATCCAGAAAGTCGCTAGATTTCTGTGGATATCTCTAGATTTGCGACAAGTCGCAAATCGCTCTAAAATGTCGCTAGAAAAAACAAAAAGCTCTAGATCTAGCTACAAAGTCGCTAAGTTGGCAACTCTGTATGGCTGGTGTTTGTGGTATTGTTGCGCCACACTGAACCTACCTCCCCTGAGGCGCCCCGGCGGCCCACACACCGGCTGTCCTTACCCAGATGTATAACGTTGGACTTTAATAAACACATTATTAGGTATTCGCTGAGTTTTCTGGAGATGCTAAACATATACAGTACAATATTGCACAAAGTGAAAATGCCATCTCATTATTATATTAAGGTTAATTTGGATAGGTTAGGTTAGAATAGTTTTGAGGTTAGAATTATATATAATTATATTTTCAGTTGCGTCCAAAAACATATACTATTTTAATTAGTACAATATGGCCACGTTTCATTAATTCGTCTTTTTCATATCCTACTTAATAGATGGTCAAACATGTTTTTTCCTCCTGGTCATTGACTCGGGACTCATTCACTCACTGACAGGAAAAATAAACTATATTGTACTCTGACAAAAGTAATATTTTTTCTTGGTTAGATTAATATAAACTATTATATCTTCTTTATAATCACTTTTTGACTGAAATTAAACTATTGTAAATTCAACTAAATTCATCTCTGTTGGCAGCTTTTCATGTCACTCACTCACTGACGTAAAACTGCTGTATTTGCAGCACGCTAAAAAGTTATTCTGTGCGTTCAAAGTGTTATTGTCATTATTTTTTTTGTAAGCTTGTCTGACTCACCACTGTGTAAGTTTACTCTCTTTATTAATAAGGTGACACTGATGTACTGTACGGTTACTTGTGAGTCATATACAGTAGATGAGGCTGGTGGACAGCTGGTGAACACTGCTTTTTGTTAGGTTAGAACAAAAACGCCAAAAAATACAGTAGTAGACTAACAAAAATGAGAAAATAAGAGCAGCAAGTCGATGATGCCAAATAATGTTTAAAATGTTGAGGGAATTTTGTTGGCGCAGCTGGTGAGTACAACACGTAGAGCGGTGATGCACAGTTTACCATTCACCAGCACCAAACACTTAGCTTATTAATTGTCATCTCTTGACACCATGGACTCCCGTGTTCCTATCATTTTATATCACCATTATAATTCCAAATTCTACGAAACTTGGCGACCTGAGCAAAATAACATGATGAATTGCCTTCATTAATTATTGCTTGCAGTTGTTTAGTGGATGGCTCTACAGAGTCTACAGTACTCTACACAGACTATGTGCTGAAAGACTGGTTATTGAAGCCCTGAAATATATATATATATATATATATATATATATATATATATATATATATATATATATATATATATATATATACATATATATATATATATATATATATATATATATATATATACAGTATATATATATATATATATATATATATATATATATATATATATATATATATATATATATATATATATATATATGCTGATAACCACAAGGAAAGAAGAAAACATATACCTAGATCACGCGCACCTACAGTGATTTACTTGCATATATATATATATATATATATATATATATATATATATATATATATATATATATATATATATATATATATATATATATATATATATATATATAACAAGACCCGAGCAGTAATCACCATCCTATGAAACATCATCAGCGAGGAAGTAATGTGCGTAATTTCTCATCAGTATCCTCGTATTCACCCGTTTAGTTAGATATTGAAGGTATTAGTGTCCCAGTGGTGGGAATTTTCCTCACCATGAAATATATTGGGGACGTAAGAGGCTGGTCCTGAATACTCAAAGGATCGTACTTTTAGTATCCTCGTAAATGAAGGTTAAAGACTGCACTTAGCCTGCTGACTTTAGCACAAAAATAGCGCCATAAATTGCATCAAAATTAGACTGGGACACTACGTTAACCACAAGAGTTTCCTGAGCACAAGTTAGACAACAAATACCGTTAAGCACCTTTTTTAAACGAAATTACGCTGAGACTATACCTTAACTGGGCACCACCATCTTTGACACCACAGTGCCCAGATTCGTCAAATAATTAAATGATAAGTTCGTGACGTCATCAGTGACAGGTGTTAGTTATGATTGTTGTGAAGTTGTGGTTGTCTGTTTTGACGGGTTTCAAGATATCCATATACCACACAGTAGTGCGGATAGTGTTGGGGTGTGTGTATGTGGTGATGCTTTCTCGTTAACGCACACACTCCACACCTAGGAGTGAGAGAAAAGAGGGTGTATGTGTGTTTGGTTACGTGTGTGTGTGTGGGGATAAATCTCTCTCTCTCTCTCTCTCTCTCTCTCTCTCTCTCTCTCTCATAAATACATACATACATACATACATACATGCACAGAAGTGAGAGAGAGGTGAGGGCCTGGTGTGATTAATGGTCAGAACCTGTGGTGCTCCGCTGTGAGGTATGAATATTCACCAGGCGGGAATTTCGAATGGTGAACTGTGTGAATGAGAGGGAGGGGAGAGGAGGGGAGGGGAAGGGAAGGTGAATAATGACAGATGTGATATTGGAGAGAGGGATAGAGGAAGAGAGAGAGGCAGATGGTGACAGGGGTAAAGAATGAGAGAGGGGCAGAGAAGGGACAAGAATAGAGGAAGGAGAGGGAGAAAAGAATGAAGACTAAAGTAAAGGAAAGGAGATAAGGGAAGGGAAAGGGGTTACAAGAAGGAAGAGGGACAGACGAAGGAAATGGATAAAGTAAAGGGAGAAGAATAAAGTAAAGAGAATTGGAAAGGAAGAGAAAGGGGAGAGAAAGTCGACTGATGGATGATTATGGCATAAGTCAAGAGAGGGAAGAGGAATAAAAATGAAAGGAGGAAGAGAAGTTGAAGGAGGAGGTAGACGAACAATAGGTATTTAGGATATAATATTCCCCCCGCCCCCGGCGAGGGTTTGAGCCGAGAGCATTAGACTCGTACGAGGTGGCTAAATATATCTCCAGACAATTGTTTAGGAAGTATTTAGATTGTAAACACCAGACCGGGAAGAGTTTCAGCTGAGTACACGGAGAGAGACGAGCGGGCAAACTGTACATTACTGGAATAGTTATTTTTTTATCTTTGAATATTTGTAGAGTGAAGTGAACCGAGGGAGGGGATTAAAGAGGAGAGCCGTGAACATTCATGAAAATATTAAATTGACTTAGCTTTTACTTCAGCCACTATATAGTCTGTTTAAAGATTGAACTGTCCTTTTGATTAACCACCCTAATGCTACCTGGGGTTGTTAGGTTAACAGTAGGTTATGTTAGGTCAGGTCAAGGTAGGTTTGGTCAGGTCAGGTCAGATCAGGTCACGGTAGGAAAGGTGTGGATTGGTAAGCATTTTTTACTTAAGGTTAAGATAAAGGTGATAAATTTGAAGGTAAAATAAACTGCGGGATACAATCTTAATAGTAATCCTCATTATTTATTATATACTATATTTTGGTTATTTATTTATTTTTTTTTGGTGTGTGTGTTTGAGTGTACAGATCACTCAATAGTTCCTGTCATTACCTGATTGGAAAAAAAATATTATATGTCGTTGTTTGTTAATTAATTTGATACGTCAGTGCTTGTCGAGTATTTAAAGTGTGAACCTGCATGGAGGGGCCATACCTGTTATGAATATTAATGGTACTGAGAGAAGGGGCGTAATGATGATTGGTGTGGCAGCCTGCCAGAAGTTGGGAGGCTGCAAGGGACCAGGAACAATAAGGAGCCATGAGCCTGGAGGGAGCCATGAGCCTGGAGAGAGCCATAAGCCTTGGGATAGCCATGAGCCTGGAGAAAGCCACGAGCCTGGAGAGAGCCATGAGCCTGGAGAGAGCCACGAGTCTGGAGGGAGCCATAAGCTTGGAGGGAGCCATAAGCTTGGAGGGAGCCATAAGCCTGGAGAGAGCCATGAGTCCGGAGGGAGCCATAAGCCTGGAGGGAGGCATAAGCCTGGAGAGAACCATGAGCCGAGAGGGAGCCATGGGCTTAGAGGGAGCCATTAACTACACCGTGTTTCTAGTGGAAGAAGCCATACGCTGGAAGGAACTCGTGAACCTTTAAGGGGCGTTGGTAGTGGTGGAAGGAACTAATTTACAAATAAAACACCAGAGGAATCCTGGGTGTCTGGGAGGATCCAGCAGTCTGGAAGGAGCTATAAAGGCTGGAAGAAGACTTGTTGTCTGGAAGGGTTGAGGGAATCACGAGACGGACTGGTGGGCGCCATGCAGACGTCAGGCGGCCAGGGCTCGTATTGTCCTCCCTAGCCTGAGATGTCACACACACACACACACACACACACACACACACACGAGTGTTCATTGTGATAGCACTACAGACTTATAAACTTTTAAGATACTATTAAAAAGGAATTAGGTTTAAGTGCGGCTCACAGTTGCATGTGATGATAAGCTTAAGAAGTTAGTCATGGGTAACAGTTTTATTAATACTATACTTTTTTCCACTATTAAGAATACTTTGTATTTTATTGTGTTTAATAGTTTACTGTCCCGAAAATTATATCTATCAAGATGTATGTCATAATATTCTAGACTATTATTGTACGTATATAAGGTGTAATATTCCTGAGGGTCTGGGACGAATCGGTCTGTTTGTGAGTCATTCTGTCAAATATTTCACACAAAAGTGTTCGAGACAGTCATGGTGCTTGGCGGTGTGGTGTACCAATCTTCTCGAACCATTACTCTGGTAAGAAATGTGTCAGGCCTATTTGTGAGGCACCATATCATTATCTCGTACCAGTACCATCGTGAAATGGAAAATCGTTCTCAGTCTTCGAAAGCAATTGATGAATTCGAAAAAAAGATCGAATTCTGTAAATATAAGTAAAGTAGTGGGAAAGAAACTTTTTTTTCCTTCTCCTTCCTCCTGACATGAATTGAGGTTTGACGTGAGTGTGCAGTGGTTCACTGTTGATGAAGAGGCTCTTATTGTGTCTCCTCCACCACCACCAACTTGCTCCCCCTGTAACCCCCGGTCACTCCACCATTTCATCTCCTTATTTTCCTCCTCCTTTTCATCAGCTCCCTCCTCCAGCAGATTGCCAACAGGCTGAGAAAACAAACAAGCCTAGAGGTTATGGAGGTGTGGCCTTGAGGTTATGGAGGTGTGACCTAGAGGTTATAGAGGTGTGGCCTAGAGGTTATGGAGGTGTGGCCTTGAGGTTATGGAGGTGTGACCTAGAGGTTATAGAGGTATGGCCTAGAGGTGATGGAGGTGTGACCTAGAGGTGATGGGAGGTGTGGCCTGGAGGTGATGGAGGTGTGACCTAGAGGTGATGGAGGTGTGACCTAGAGGTGATGGGGGTGTGGTCTAGAGGTTATGGAGGTGTGACCTAGAGGTGATGGAGGTGTGGCCTGGAGGTGATGGAGGTGTGACCTAGAGGTTATAGGGTGTGGTATAGAGGTGATGGAGGTGTGACCTAGAGGTAATGGAGGTGTGGCCTAGAGGTGATGGAGGTATGGCCTAGAGGTTATGGAGGTGTGGCCTTGAGGTAATGGAGGTGTGGCCTAGAGGTTATGGTGTGTGTGGCCTAGAGGTGATGGAGGTGTGACCTACTGTACAGGTGATGGAAGGGTGGCCTAGGGGTGATGGAGGTGTGGCCTAGAGGTGATGGAGGTGTGGCCTAGAGGTGATGGAGGTGTGGTCTAGAGGTTATGGAGGTGTGACCTACTGTAGAGGTGATGGAGGTGTGACCTACTGTAGTGGTGATGGAGGTGTGGCCTAGAGGTGATGGAGGTGTGACCTAGAGGTGATGGAGGTGTGGCCCACAGTGATGACAGTGACAGTAGTCTTAGGCAGTCTGAGCCACCTAGAATATGAATTCTTTTGTCGTCTTAAACTGCGAAATGACAATCTTCTTAAATTATGGCCGTCTTAGGCCATACGCGGTGCCCTGTAAGGTTCAGGGCTGTGTTCTGTCCTTTGTCCGTTTCATTAACAGCTCTCATGGACGACTTACAAAGATGCCATAACGTAGACTCAATGATCTTGATAATACACGATCACCTGTGGTGTTTTTTGTTGTACATTTTAGAGTTTAGAAAAATAAAAGGGGGTCTACGGTTTTCTCTGTAATAAAAATTACTGTTTGTGAACTGATATGATATTTTGTGAGTATCCCATTGTCTGATAGAATTAACATTGCCAGTTGTTCACCTGCTGTTTTTCTCTCCGGCTGATGGTGTTTAGACCGTTCGGTGTAAGTTTGGCTGTCTGTGTGATCATACGTCTGTAAAAATCAACTCGTTCGCCAATTTCAAACGGAATTTCATGCTACTTGGTACGAGTGTTTGTGTGGATGGGTGATGTGCATCCATTAAAATAGTTCCATTACCCTGAGTCCGTCCGTCCGTCCGTCCGTGCATCCTTCTGTGTTTTTAAAATTGCTCATCCGATAAGTTTAAGCGGAATTTCACTGCACTTGGTACAAATGGTGCATGTGGATGGTTGACGTGCTTGTATCAAGATGGTTCCGCTTCGACGAACTTACCAACAGGGCGGGAAGATATGTCACCTTAAACAAGTGCCCAAAACAAAGGCTTTGAGGGAAGAAAAGGCGAAGTATCAGGATTTTAGCCAATGCCGCGTTGGGGGAGAGGTATGTGTTGCTAGTGATATATGAGGCAGATACGTGATGGTGGTGGTCGTCATGCTCCAGAAAGTGTGTGTGGGGGGGGGGGAGGTGTGGCTACTGGCTAAACTAGAGCGTCAACCCCACATTCCCTCCTCTCTCTACCACACACACACACACACGGGCGTGAACAAACCACATTAAATCACTGGTAGTGTGTTAGGAAATTTATATTATGCCTAACAATTGTCCGAAACATTATCTTGGTAGAGAAGCAGTTGTCATCAGCTGCCCCCTGCAACACTACGCTAAGCAGCAGCAGCTGGTCATTCGTGTCTCACACCGCCGCTAGATTTTCAGCGTCGTACATTAAGATTTTCATAAGCTGGGGACAAGAGAACGTATTGGGTTGGGCCTGTTTACAATTTAGCCCTCGTTGAGGCTCCCAACTGTGTGTTATGGTTTAGTGAGCCAGTTAGAGCGTCCTCACGTCTCCGGGTAGGAGGAAAATTTCTCATACGAACCTCGGGAATTCTGTCCGAGTCCCTTTTTGCTTCCCATATGGTACTGTCGGAGGTGGCCGTGAAATTTGTTTGGTTCCGTGTGGTTAAAGACACTAGTAAATAAGCTGTCGAGTGACCTAATATGAATAAATGTTAATTTCCAAGAGTTTTGGCTAATTCACGCAGCGTGAAAAACTGCCGTAAGACGTCCATGATGACGAGTTAGGTTAAGCTACTACCTATTTAAGGCTCTGCAATATTTACCCAAATTAGACCTTTCAGGGAGATTGTCATGATTCTCGTTACCATTTTTGCTGATTTTATAATTATATACGTGTTAAATACACGTGTGAGTTAGGCTGAAGTACGAACAGTCTACCATAAAAAACTGTCCAGACTATATTCAGCTTCGAGCAAAAGAACATAGTGACTCCCTGAGGATGTCAGCTGTTTCAGACTTGTTTGTTTACCCATACACAAAAATGTTTCCTGTTGTTACCCGACCGACCTTATGTTGTTGTTGTTTTGTTTTTCCGTCCACCCTAAACTTTCTTCAACAAATACAAATTAAATGAAGACGTAAATATATGCATAACAAGTTTATGCTGTACGTTACACAACAGATATGTAGAAAGGCAGGTATTTATTCAGTCACTTTGTCATAGAAATTCACAGATTCAGAATTCGCATAGACTGTGTATATATATATATATATATATATATATATATATATATATATATATATATATATATATATATATATATATATATATATATATATATATATATATACCCTTTTTTATTATAAAGCTGACACGAGACGTTTTTTTTTCTTCTAAAATTGCGTTTCTTTACTCTAGAAATTTGCAACTTTTTTTTTCGCCGGCTGTATAATTATGTTATAGCTAAGTGGACCGCGAGGTGGCCCCTATTGGGTCTGTCTGAAGGCCTTCCTCCCCAAAAGTCTACCTCTCCTGGCCACACAAGTCTACCCCACCTGGCCGCACAAGTTGACCCCTCCTGGCCGCACAAGTTGACCCCTCCTGGCCGCACAAATTGACCCCTCCTGGCCACAAATTGACCTCCTGGCTGCAGTTGACCCCTCCTGGCCACACAAATTGACCCCTCCTGACCGCACAAGTCTACTCCTGGCGGCACAAGTCTACCCCTTCTGGCAATACAAGACTCCTCCAGGATTCACAAGTCTCCCCCCTATGGCCACACAAGTATCCACCTCCTGGCCACACGATCTCCCCCCTCCTGGCCACACACGTCTCCCCCTTCATGGTCCGACAAGTTTCCTCCCGCCTGGCCACAGAAGTCCCCTTCATGGCCACATAAGTCTCCCCCTCTTGGCCAAACAGTTCTCCCCCTCTTGACCAAACAGCTCTCCCCCTCTTGGCCACACAAGTGTCTCCACTACTGGCCACACAAGTCGCCCCCCTCCTGGCCACACAAGTCGCCTCCCTCCTGGCCACACCAGTCACGGCGCCATCAAGTTCTCTGGTTCAGTGCTTGTGGGAGATTTTAAACTGGGAAGCATTTAACTGTTCACAAGCCAGTGGCTGTGTTGTGTGGAGGGAGTGTTGGCCACGTATGCTCCATTAAACTTAACCTTACTGGCTGTTTGTGGCGAGCTTTGGGCAGATGAGTGTCTTCTTGTGTTTGTTGTATCAAGCTGCTGTATTGTGATGTTGGTGGTGGTAGTAGTAGTAGTAGTATTGTGTGTGTGTTTTGTGTTGCTCTGTGTTAATATGCAGTAATAATAACACTCTTGCTTCTAATATTTACATTACCAACTGAATTACTGTCTACTTCTCCAGACACAACAGCTCAGGGCGTAATTCCTTTGTTTTATTTTATCTTATTCGCACTAATCCATACCTAAAGGTAAAGGAAGATAACCCGGGAATATTATAGAAGGAAAATTTCAGCTACTTGTTTACTCGTAATCAAGTGAAATACGAGAAATTATCAAGTCTTAAAGCGTGGAAAAAAATACGTATATCGCAGTGTATATTTTTAGTTCTCTTGGAGGAAACACACGACGAACGATTCTCTCACTGTGTCAGCGCCCACGGCCAGTCTAAAGTGTTGTTGGTGTTATAATAAGGTATTACTGCATCAACAATTAAGAATAACACACACACACACACACACACACACACACACAGTTTTTAATATCCAGTATTTTCACTACGTATCTAATGGACTTACAGTAAGCATTACGTTGTTTTAATACGTAATATATATTATTCTTTCACTATTGTTATACCAGTATTTATTTCTCTTAATTATGGATTGTCCTTTTCTGTCTTTTGTAAATAAACTTTTCTTCCCAGTTAAGTTTTGCAGTAACGATTTGATTTTTGGATCACCTGAAGATTAGACACCCTAACTTGCTTCACCTAATGCTACCTGGTGTTGAAAGAGGCAAGAACAATTTTGTTTTTCCCCAGAATGACTGAAGTGTGGCGGAGAAAGTAAGACACGTACATAGATCTCACCTCCCAAAACCATTGTCCTTCCTAGTACGACTTCCTTGAGTTAAGACTCAAGCCAACAAACACCTAACAAATCGTAGGATATTTTGGACTATTTTTGAAAGATTTATTGGTCACTTTTATTAAGCTGGAATATTTTGGTTGGCGATCTGTTGCTTCCTAACTCGTGTCATTCTATATAATTATACAGTATAATAGTTGCGAGTTTGGTATAGTTCCCCCACGAAGAAGAAAAACGTGATTGTTTCCCATAATAACTTATGTCAACACAGAATTAGTTACTGTGAGTGGAAAACTATTTCAATGTTGATTTTTTAACATTCCGTTCACCTTACCGTTGTTCAGTATTTTCCTTCCTCTGGGTGAGGAGGTGTGAGACACTAACCGTCGTCTTGGAGAAGCATTTTGTCATTGGCAGTGGTAAAGTTGTTGTCCGCATCGCCGCTTTATTCAGTCGCTAGGCTTTAGATTCTTGAAGATTTGTTGAAAATAAGAAAACTCATCGGTGCCATTTTCGTGGCCGGTATCTTTGTGCCATAGTAGAAGTGAACCAGCGAGATGATTCCATAGATCTTAAGTTAGAAGGAAAATTTAGCTTACGAACCTTTGTGAACGCGGGCCCAGTATTGGTTGGTGTTTATGGGACGTGCTCACCCAAGCAACATTTACTATCTTGTCTCGCCTTGCTTCTCTCCTCCCGGACGTTTGTCTAAAGTTTGGTCGTGGTTGGTGAGGCTGATGTGTAGTGTTGAGTGGTTGATGACGTAATCAGTTTCAGTTATAACGTATTCAGTTGACGCCTAACGTCTTCCCGGCGCTACAATAACTTAGTTCAACTGCTGGGTGCGTGGAATGGAGAGGTCCTCTGTTAATAGAAGAAGTCATATTGACGGAGTTTTGTTGGTAGAGCTGAAGGGGATATGTAAAGCAGCTTTCTTCCCCCATCATCGTGAGCTTCACAGTCTGGCGTGATTGTATTGTTTCTTTGCTGATTAATTTGACCAACTTATAGAAGTTATAGGAGTGCTACGGCCGAGCCACATGTTCTAAGGGTAGCCAGTGATGGCTACGCTGCTTCTTTGTATACCAAAAGCTGTATGCATACGGTCTCTAGCGTTAATCATGCCTATGAGACCCATGTCACTTTCAGAACAATTATACATATTTTAGAAAAGAAAATGAGAGCTGTTCTATCATTTTATTTCTTAATTAAAGTGATACGAAGTCTTGGGGGCAAGTGGTGTTGGGTGAGGATACACGTCAAACACTGCACTGCGTCGTAAACGGCTGATACGAACTGAACTCAGACGTCGCAGTACAATCTTGGTGGCCTTCCAGTCCACACAGCAGCTTCAGGATATAGGGACAAGGAAGACCCACACATTTTACTGGCCGTGATCCTAGACACTTACTGGTGCTAGTTACGTTGTCGTTCTTCATAGTGTTTACACCTTTACTCTTCTCCATCGTAATTTTCTGCGATAGTCTCAACTTTTTCTGTTCGTCACCGGTCTCTGGGAACTGCGCATCATGCAGATCCTTCTTTGGAGAAAGATCGATTCTTTTCCACATCAGACGACAGTTATATCATAAACATACAACTGCGTTACCAGCAATACGCAAGTTAATTACAGATATACCTTAGTAATTTCAACCATCACATCTAGTGCTGTTTGCTCCTCAATCAAACTGCCGCATTGCGTATTTTCCTTCCCACTTCTCGTATAACTTTTTTGACTTGAGGGCTTCAGTGAATCGTGTCTCAGATCGCCTGTGCAAAATCTCTCAAGAGCTCTTCTGGGTAAATATTCCTCTACGTGTGTATTACACTTACCACTTTCATGTCCGTGTCTCAGATCGTCCACTATCCACCATGAGCCTCGGGAGGTATAGCGCTACACTTTTATGGTCATAATTATCTAGAAGTAAATGTTTCCGTTATCCCTCTCTGGTCTACGTCCTGGATCATCTCCTGTCTGGGGGAGGGGTGTTGAGGGGCTGTCACGAGCAGGGCCGCCCTTTTGTTAGCCTTATATTGTTTTATTCTGTGTCGCCTTGTGTTCTGGCTAGTCTTGTAGAGGATGTCTGGGGTGGGGAAGATAGCGGGAGGGGAGAGGGCGCGGCGAGTAAAGAACGGTGGAGGGGATAGGAAAGAGGGGATGGAAGGAATGAAGGAGAGGAAGAGGACGAAAGTGGGTGAAGAAAGAGGGAAAGAACATGGGAAGGGAAGGAAACGGAAGAGGACATATGAGAGGGAAAAGACAAGAAAGTGGATGTGAGAGGAGGGTGAAGCCGGAAGGAAGGGGATGCTGGCGAGAGATGAAAGAGGAGGAGAAGAAAATTAATAATATTGTGTTTATTCTGTTAATAAGTAAACCCATTAAGAAACTACTATATTATAAAACAAAGGTACTGGGTATCCATTCAAGATATTTGGTACACTTGTCGTTGAACATTACAAAAGAAGAGTCACAATGCCTTACCCAGTCTGAGGGTCATAAAAGGTGTTAAACAATTGGCTCCTCTTATGTAAGGTCGCGATGTTCGTCGGTTTACGGATAAAAGCGAGTATTGAAATGTCGAGATGTTTTTTTTTATATGAAGTCAATGTGAATTATGTCGTTCTTTTCGCTCAGCTTTGAAAAAAAAAGTAAAATAAAGTTTGTGTGGATGTGTAAGTTGGGCAGTAGGAGAAAATCTCTGTTAAATTCACCCACCGTAACTTCTCCTGTGAATTTTTATTTTTATTTTTGTTTGGTGTTATTTTCTCTCCAGGGGATATTGTCGAGTAGCTTCCTCGGGTTTTGTTGCTCCGAGAGGCGGTGGAGTTATAAATACAGTTTTTGTTGAGCGAGTTCTGTACAGCGAAATTTAATAACGCGCCGGAATTTCATTTTGTAATCCCCGGCTTTGTTGCCCGATCATTTGTTTTAAATATGTTTTTGTTTCTCCTGTATTTTCTGTCAGTATTACTCGGACGGACGGACGGATATTCTCTCGTCTCTTGACTTACAAGTTTTTTAGGATCACCTGAAGATTAGCCCCTCAGCTTATTTCATTTATAAATTAATCACATAACGCTAACCTAACCTTACCTACCCCATCCCACCCTAACCTAATCCTCAGGTAGCTTTAGGGGGTTAATCTATATGTGAAGTAAGCTGGGGTGGTTAATCTTCAGGTGATTCGTGTTTTAGATGTCAGTTCGTGTTAGTAAGTTAGACGAGGAGACGCATGGAGTTACAGGTAGGAATTCCTTTTGTTAATTAACTTCCGTTCGTTTATTGTTTTACCAGTGTGTCGACGACCGCAGTGTTGTGTGTGGCGAGGCCGGACGGGCCGTGAGAACCTGCCGTTAGCCTGGTACGGTCTCCTCCTCCGGCTTGTTGAGAGCGGGAGCGGAAGGGGGTGTGGTGGGGAGTGGGATGTGAGGTGTAATGGTACGGTGGGAGTGTGTGATGTGAGTGGGGAAGGTGGTTGTGTGATGTGAGGGGGAGAGGTGGTTGTGAGGTGTGAGGGGGGAAGGTGGTTGTGAGGTGTGAGTGGGAGAGGTAGTTGTGAGGTGTAAGTGGGAGAGGTGGTTGTGAGGTGTGAGTGGGAGAGGTAGTTGTGAGGTGTAAGTGGGAGAGGTGGTTGTGAGGTGTGAGTGGGAGAGGTAGTTGTGAGGTGTGAGTGGGAGGTGGTTGTGAGGTGTGAGTGGGAGAGGTGGTTGTGAGGTGTAGAGGTGGGAGGTGGTTGTGAGGTGTGGATCGGGACCCAGGTGGACATGAGGTGTGAGTGGGAGAGGTGGTTGTGAGGTGTGAGTGGGAGAGGTGGTTGTGAGGTGTGAGTGGGAGAGGTGGTTGTGAGGTTTTGAGTTGGAGGAGTGGAGAGAGAAAGAGGGAGGAAAGAGTGAGAGGAGCAGTGAGGGGGCAAGTGAGAATAGTTGAGAATGAAACTGGAATGGGAATGGGTGGGGTGACTGGAATGGGAAAGGATGGAAAAGAAGCTGGAATGGGAAGGAATTGGGGGTGACTGGAATGGGGAAAGGATGGAAGAAGCTGGAATGGGGGTGACTGGAATGGGAAAGGATGGAAGAAGCTGGAATGGGAAGGGGTGGGGGTGACTGGAATGGGAAAGGATGGAAGAAGCTGGAATGGGAAGGGGTGGGGGTGACTGGAATGGGAAAGGATGGAAGAAGCTGGAATGGAACGGGATGGAAGACGCTGGAATAGGAAGGGCTGGAATGGGGGAGAGTTGGAATAAAGATGGGCTCCAAGTATGACTAAGAATGTGCTAAAATAGCTGTAGTGGGGAGTGGCTGGGAGTGAGAGTGGCTGGGAGTGAGAGTGGCAGGGAGTGAGAGTGCTGGGAGTAGAGTGGGTGGGGTGAGGAGTGGGCCAAGTGAGAGTTGGGGAGTAAGAAGTGGCTGGGAGTGAGAGTGGCAGGGGGTGAGGGTGGGCCAGAGTCAGAGTAGTTGGGGAGTGAGTGGCTGAGAGTGAGAGTGGCAGGGGGTGAAAGTGGCTGGGGTGAGAGTGGCCAGAGTCAGAGTAGTTGGGAGTGAGAGTGGGTGGGGGTAATAGTGGCAGGGGGTGAAAGTGTCCAGAGTGAGAGTCGTAAGAGTGGGGGTGGAGGGGTGTTTCAGAGTCAACCCCTTTTCGGAGAGTAAAGTTGACCGCCTGAGGTGTGTGTGGGATGGTAGGGTGAATTGATGTGTTGGTGGGTGGTAGGGTGGGTTGATGTGTTGGTGGGTGGTAGGGTGGGTTGATGTGTTGGTGGGTGGTAGGGTGGGTTGATGTGTTGGTGGGTGGTAGGGTGGGTTGATGTGTTGGTGGGTGGTAGGGTGGGTTGATGTGTTGGTGGGTGGTAGGGTGGGTTGATGTGTTGGTGGGTCGTAAGGTTGGTTGGTGTGTTGGTGGGTAGCGTGGCCGTGGGGGTTTGTTTTGATATTGTATAGCATGAGACGTGCTCACCTAGGCACACCCGCTCACTTTTTAGGGAGCCCATCACAGCTGTTGGTGGTGTAGCTTACTGGTGCGATAAGATTCAGCCCATGATGTGATTCCGCTCATTGGCACTCTGGAGTACTGGTCATACATTGGCACTGTGGAGTAGTGGCCGTTCATTGGCACTGTGGAGTAGTGTCAGCGTGGCGCGTAGGTACCTGGAGGATGGGGTCGTAGATTAAATAAATTTAGACGCACCAGAGTCCGGACCGCCCGCGCCTGTTGATTGGGTTTCATTTCGGTGACCAAGGGAGGGAACGTGTCCAAGCTCGAGTCTCGGTGCAAATTTGAAGCCATTTTCGGCGTTTTTATTTATTTCTTATTTTTTTCAACTGGTCCCGGAAGAGGAAGGTAGGGTTCGATGAAGAGGGGGAGGAGGAAAAAAGAGAGGAGAAGAATGAGAATGAAAAAAAAAAGAGATTGGAAGATGTTCACAGGAAGGTTCACATTCGGATATTTTGGACACCGGGAGTAAAACTTTTCTTTCTTTCTGGGCTTAAGCTGGAAGTAGGGAGATATTGATATGGGTGTGGGGAGATAATGACGTGAGTGTGGGGAGATACTGACGTGAGTGTGGGGAGATATTGACGTGGGTGTAGGGAGATATTGACGTGGGTGTGGGGAGATATTTCTGTTAGTGTGGGGAGATACTGGTGTGTGTGTGTGTGTGTGTGTGTGTAATAATAATAATAATAATTAACGGTTTATTGAAAGAGCTTGGCAGCCAGAAGGCTGAAAATATACAGTTACATATTTGGGGAATGGGTTTCGAATTACAAATAATATACAAGTAACATAAGTGATACAAATAAGATATATAATAACTAGATGGGGAAAAGCTTAAACTACAGTGCATTTCAACATAGTGACAGTGCAAGAAGTAGTATTTACTGGGAGTGAATACACTGGTTTATTACAAGTTATTGATAATTTTTACAATGGTTGGGACTGGGCTGTTCTTATAGCGATCAGTTCGTGCACGTATGGGCTGGATGCGGTTGTGGTGTCGAACAGCAATTCTCGGGCTAGGGATCTCAGGTGGTAGTAGGAGCCGGTGTCGGCGGAGGAGGTGGACACGGAAACTGGAGGATTTGACAACTTCACTGACGTGTGGTTTCCAATTTAGTTTGTTGTCTATGGTGACGCCGAGGAGCTTCATGGAATCTACAACCTGGAGTGTGTTCGGACCTAAAGTAATGGAAGGAGGTGGGATAATATTGAGGAGAGGTTGATGTGCATAACCATGGTCTTGGTATGGTTGATGGTGACATGGTTGTTGGTATCCCAGTTTTGGAGACTGTTCAATAAATTTTGAAGGGCGGTATAGTCGGGAGCAGAATTGTTGACGCTGATCCCAATGGTGGAGTCGTCGACATATTTCCAGCGAGCAGGGGTTTCTCTTAGGGCATCATTGATGAGCATAAGGAAGCAGAGTGGTCCCATCTTGGTACCTTGGGGACGCCACAGGTGAGTGACTGAAAGGTGGAGACAGCCCTCGGAAGCGGCAAGTGGCGTCGGTCACTGAGGAAGTCTGTAACATGGTATAAGATTCTCCGAAGCCCGAGGTCAATAGCTTTGTTGATGATTATATTGTGGTCGACTAGGTCGAATGCTTTAGTGAAATCAATGAAGGCGACAGCTACAGACGTTTTTCGTTTCTCGAGATGGCGGTATATGTAATCGAGAAAGCTGACAAGACAGTGAGTGGTGGAGGAAGTTTATATTGCCAAATTGCTGAGGGTCTACGACTCCTGCAATATCAGCATAAGCCCAGTCGAACACAAACTTTCACAGATTAGGCTGGGTATTGGGTTGATTGCAATAGGTCGTAGCTGATTTAAGGATTGTGGGCTGGTTGACTTGGGCACTGGTGATACATAGGAGGTCTTCCAGTCAGCTGGGCATCTGGCTTGACTGAGAGAAGCATTGATGATGGAGCATAGGGGTTTAGAAGCCCCGGGAGAACTCCTTGAAGAGTTTCATTGGTAAGCCAATGGGGTGGTAGACCGTTTTAATTTTAGTTTGTCCAGGCGTTTTGCAACTTCAAATTTTTCTACTAAGTCAGTGGGAAGGGGGCTGGTAGGTAAGCAGGAGAGTGGTTGTGTCAAGCCGGGGAGCGTCTGGCATATAGTAGCGAAATGGTTATTTGATTGCTCAGCTGCATCAACATTAGTGAGATGGCTAAGGAAGGGAGGGGTGTGTCTTATTGTTTAGTCCAGAGTTCTTTAAGCTTACCATACCATTGACTGATGTTGGTTTGCTTGGTGTTGTAATTTGGCTGGGTAGTGGGACTTGTTTGCAGTGCGTATTTCATGGATGACTCGGTGAAGGACCTGTAGCGATGTGGTCATTGAGATGAAAGGCTCTGTCTCTGTTGCATAAGTCTTTTGATCCGAGGTGTGATCCAGGGCAAGTCAGCTGGGTGAGATCTGACGGACTTCTCGGGAAAGAAGTGGTGGTGAGCTTCCGTGGTGGTGTTGGTATAATTTATCCATTTGGTTTCCACGTCATCCACGCTAAGTACTTCAGTCCAGGGATGGTGAACTATCCACTGCCCGAAGAGACGCACTGCAGAGTCAGTAATCGGCCTGTAGGTCTTGATGTAGGGTTTCTGTACTTGAGTGGGAGTGGCAGTGTGTGTGTGTGTGTGATATATTATTTGAATCTCTGTGTGTTTGTTAGTTGCATTATATGTTTGTGTGTACGAAGAGAGAGAGAGAGAGAGAGAGAGAGCGAGAGGGTCACTCACACGCAAGCTGTGGTCAGCCCCGCCTGGCTCAACACTTACTCCTGGTATGTCTTACTGGGTCATTCTTCCACCTCTTCCACCATCTCCACACCACACACACACACACACACACACACACACACACACACACACACACACACACACACACACACACACACACACACACACACACACACACACACACACACACACACACACACACACACACACACACACACACACACACACACACACACACACACACACACACACACACACACACACACACACACACACACACACACACAGATATTCCTAATTAACAGGACCCCACATAATTCAACAAGGGACAACATGGAGAATGTGGATTACCTTCAAGTTTATTTGGTGATGTACTTGTTTTAAAGCTGGTGAACCTCGCCATGGTAATTCTTCTCCAAATTCTTTAAATCTAGACACATACGGGTGAGTAAAACCATCAATTTACATTATATTTCCGCTGTATTATTATAATTAATGTGCCTCTACGGAAAACGACATTGTTTCCCACCTGTACGCTCGTCCGTACTTTCGTCCCACCGAAATTGAATTAGCAGGATCACGTAATAAATATCCGGAGTTACGGAATTATATATTATGTTAGACACTAAACGTATATGAGTCTCTAGATTACCTAATTTGATTTTCAAGCTCATGATTTTATTTGACATTTTTGGGAGGCATTTTTTAACATTTCTCTTGTGTATTTAATTTTTTTTTATTTTGTTAGTTTACATATTTTTTTAATATTCCTAATATGATTTTTAATAGTTTGGCGCCATGCTGTTGTTAGTGAACTGAGGTTTGTGTACTTTACAAACACAGCTGTAGTTTTGATGTTTCATAGTCATATTTATTTTTGTTCTTTTTTTACTTTCATTTATTGCCTAGACATGACAGTGACACCAAACATAACATGAGCTACAGACATCCAACATGACATGAGCTACAGACACCCAACAAGAAATGAGCTACTGACACCAACATGACATGAGACAGACACCCAACATACAGGAGACAGACACCCAACATAACATGAGCTACACATCAACATACATGAGCAGACACCCAACATGACATGAGCAGACACAACATGCATGAAAGCATAACAACATAACATACATGACACCAAATATAACATGAACAGACACCCAACATAACATGAGACAGACACCAAATATAACATAGAAGAGCAACGACACCCAACAGACAGGAGCATGACACCCAACATAACATGATGACACCCAACATAACATGAGCTACAGACACCCAACATAACATGAGCTACAGACACCCAACACATGAGCTACAGACACCCAACATAACATGAGCTACAGACACCCAAAACATGAGCATAGACACCCAACATAACATGAGCTACAGACACCAACAGACATGAGCTACAGACACCAACATAACATGAGCTACAGACAACATAAAGAGACACAACATGACATGAGCTACAGAACATATGAGCAAGACAACCAACATGCATAGATACAGACACCCAACATAACATAGCTACAGACACCCAACATAACATGAGCTATAGACAACCCAACATAACATGAACAGACACCCAACATAACATGAGCTACAGACACCCAAATATGAAGCACAGACACCCAACATAACATGAGCTACAGACACCCAACATAACATGAGCTACAGACACCAACATAACATCACAGACACCCAACACATGAGCTACAGACACCCAACATAATATAACATACAGACACACCAACATAACATGAGCTACAGACACCAACATAACATGAGCTACAGACACCAACATAACATGAGCTACATGACATCCAGACACACATGATACAGACACCCAACATACATGAGCTACAGACACCCAACATGACATGAGCAAGACACCAACATAACATGAGACAGACACCCAACATGAGGCAGATAAGAGACACAACCTAAATAAGGATATGAGCAGACACCAACATGACATGAGCACACCCAAATATGACATAAGCTACAGACACAACACAACATGAGCAACAGACACCCAACATAATATGAAGCAGACACCCAACATAACATGACACAGACACCCAACATAACATGAGCTACAGACACCCAACATACATAAGACAAACCAACATAAACATGAAGACACCCAACATAACATGAGCTACAGACACCCAACATAACATGAGCTACAGACACCCAACATAGACATGAGCTACAGACACCCAACATGAACATGAAGTGCAGACACCCAACATAACATGAGCACATACATCAACAACATAAATATGAAGCATAAGATACTTAACATATGATATGAAAGCAGACACCCAACATGGGATGATGACAGGCAGATACCAACATGACATGAGAGGCTGACATGCAACAGAATGAAACTGAAACATGAATTGATACCAGAAATTAAAATACTGGAAAAGATCAAAGTTTATAAATAAAAGACGAAAATGGTAAGTAGCCAAGCATGATAATCTACCTTACACTCAGTAGCAATTCAGTCTACACAGTAGATGATAGATGGACAGACAGACAGATAAACTCAGCCTGATATAATACTCTATGGACATTGGAGCAGAGATATTAAGGTCTGGTGAGGCTGACCAGCTGACCTGGAGTTACATTCTGCATGGCTTCTCTCTATAACCATCAGTCTCCACCATGTATTGATTTATTTACGCTATATTGTGTGTGTGTGTGTGTGTGTGTGTGTGTGTGTGTGTGTGTGTGTGTGTGTGTGTGTGTGTGTGTGTGTGTGTGTGTGTGTGTGTGTGTGTGTGTGTGTGTGTGTGTGTGTGTGTGTGTGTGTGTGTGTGTGTGTGTGTGTGTGTGTGTGTGTGTGTGTGTGTGTGTGTGTGTGTGTGTGTGTGTGTGTGTGTGTGTGTGACAGTCTGTCTGGTCTTGCAGGAACGGAAGAATATTTCTCATGTCTGTGTTGATTGCAGGGAATGTGTTGGGAAGCAGGGGCAGAAGGAAGGGCCTAAAGGCGTGGGAGGTAGGAGGGCCGAGGACGTGGGAGGGCGAGGGGGATAGGAGGGCGTGTAATTTGGGCTGGTGGTGAGATCCCACGCCTCTCTTCTCTACCTCTGGTTTATTCAGAGATGATCGGGTGTAGGAGGGAGATGTGGACGACCCTTGGAGAGATGGAGGGATGAGGGGGTAGAGGAAAGTGGTAGGGATAAATGGATGAAGAAAGGGAGGATAGAAAGAGAGTAATACAAAGGTGGTGGGGATAGGGAAAGGGGTGAAGTAAGTGTGTGTGTGTGTGTGTGTAAAGGGGTATGTGTGTGTGTGTGTGTGTGTGTGTGTGTGTGTGTGTGTGTGTGTGTGTGTGAAAGGAATCAATAAAGGGATATAGATAAAGTTCTTTAATATCCGGCAGGATAGGATTCAAGCAACGGATTTAAGTTGGATAAGTTTAGGTTTGGGAGGAGAAAGGAAGGCACTGGTTCACAAACAGGTGGTGGACGAGTGGAACAAGCTGTAACTTTGTAGTAAGTGCTGGAACGCTGCAAAGCTTCAAAGGGAGACTGGATAGATTCATGGATGATAGAGTGGTAGTAACCTCGACAGAAATGCCATGCACACTGCACAAACTAACAACCATGCGAACTCATATTTTCTTATGTTGTGTTCTTATGTGTGTGTGTGTGGGAAGGGGTGTGTGTGTGTGTGTGTGTGTGTGTGTGTGTGTGTGTGTGTGTGGGAAGGGGTGTGTGTGTGTGTGTGTGTGTGGGAAGGGGTGTGTGTGTGTGTGGGAAGGGAGGGTATGTGTGTGTGTGGGAAGGGGTATGTGTGTGTGTGTGTGTGTGTGTGTGTGGGGGAAGGGGTGTGTGTGTGTGTGGGAAGGGGGTATGTGTGTGTGTGTGTGTGTGTGTGTGGGAAGGGGTATGTGTGTGTGTGTGGGAAGGGGTGTGTGTGTGTGTGTGTGTGTGGAAGGGGTGTGTGTGTGTGTGTGTGTGGGAAGGATGTGTGTGTGTGTGGGGGTGTGTGTGTGTGTGTGTGGGAAGGGGTATGTGTGTGTGTGTGTGTGTGGGAAGGGTATGTGTGTGTGTGTGTGGGAAGGGGTATGTGTGTGTGTGTGTGTGTGGGAAGGGGTATGTGTGTGTGTGTGTGTGTGGAAAGGGGTGTGTGTGTGTGTGTGTGTGTGGAAGGGTATGTGTGTGTGTGTGTGTGGGAAGGGGGTGTGTGTGTGTGTGTGTGTGTGGGAAGGGGGTATGTGTGTGTGTGTGTGTGTGTGTGTGGGAAGGGGGTATGTGTGTGTGTGTGTGTGTGGGAAGGGTATGTGTGTGTGTGTGTGTGTAGGAAGGGGTATGTGTGTGTGTGTGTGTGTGTGTGTGGAAAGGGTGTGTGTGTGTGTGTGTGTGTGTGTGTGTGTGTGTGTGTGGGGGTATATGTGTGTGTGTGTGGGGGTGTGTGTGTGTGTGTGGGAAGGGGTATGTGTGTGTGTGGGGAAGGGTA
>NW_024714177.1:10232105-10394869 GCF_018991925.1 Homarus americanus
TGTGTGTGTGTGTGTGTGTGTGTGGGGGTGTGTGTGTGTGTGGGGAAGGTGTGTGTGTGTGTGTGTGTGTGTGGGGTGTATGTGTGTGTGTGTGTGTGGGAAGGGTATGTGTGTGTGTGTGTGTGTGTGGAAGGGGGTGTGTGTGTGTGTGTGTGAAGGTATGTGTGTGTGTGTGTGTGGGGAAGGGTATGTGTGTGTGTGTGTGTGGGAAGGGGTATGTGTGTGTGTGTGTGTGTGGGAAGGTATGTGTGTGTGTGTGTGGGAGGTGTGTGTGTGTGTGTGTGTGTGTGTGTGTGTGGTGTGTGTGTGTGTGTGTGTGTGTGTGTGTGTGTGGGAGGGTATGTGTGTGTGTGTGTGTGTGTGGGAAGTATGTGTGTGTGTGTGTGTGTGGGAAGGTGTGTGTGTGTGTGTGTGTGGGGTGTGTGTGGGATGTGTGTGTGGGAAGGTATGTGTGTGTGTGTGTGTGGGAAGGTATGTGTGTGTGTGTGTGGGAAGGGGTATGTGTGTGTGTGGAAGGGGTGTATGTGTGTGTGTGTGTGTGTGTGTGGGGAAGGGGGTGTGTGTGTGTGTGTGTGTGTGGGGGTATGTGTGTGTGTGTGTGTATGGGGAGTGGTGTGTGTGTGGGGGTGTGTGTGTGTGTGTGGGAGTATGTGTGTGTGTGTGTATGTGGGAAGGGTATGTGTGTGTGTGTGTGTAGGGAGAATATGTGTGTGTGTGTATTGTGTGGAAAAGTGTGTGTGTGTGTGTGTGGGAAGGTATAGTGTGTGTGTGTGGGAGGTGTGTGTGTGTGTGTGTGTGTGGAAGGTATGTGTGTGTGTGTGTGTGTGGGGAAGGTGTGTGTGTGTGTGTGTGTAAGGGGGGTATGTGTGTGTGTGTGTGGGAAGGGTGTGTGTGTGTGTGTGTGTGTGGGAAGTGTGTGTGTGTGTGGGGGGTATGTGTGTGTGTGTGGAATGTGTGTGTGTGTGTGGGGTGTGTGTGTGTGTGTGGGGTGTGTGTGTGTGTGTGGGTGTGTGTGGGGTGTGTGTGTGTGTGTGTGTGGGGTATGTGTGTGTGTGTGGGAATGTGTGTGTGTGTGTGTGTGTGGGGAAGGTGTGTGTGTGTGTGTGTGTGTGGGGTATGTGTGTGTGTGTGGGGGTGTGTGTGTGTGTGTGTGTGTGTGGGGTGTGTGTGTGTGTGGGGGTGTGTGTGTGTGGGATGTGGGGTGTGTGTGTGTGTGTGTGGCATCAAAAGCAGGAGGCACTTGGTAACAAGGAAGGGAGAGAGGGTGTGAGGGAGGAACATCACTACGGGTGAGGACAACCAATTTCTGGGGGAAATTTAATTCCCAGGCCCGAATTGTCATACTAAGAACGTGGGTTTGGATAATTTAGACGAGGTATAGCTTAGGTTTGGTTTGGGTAGTGTGGTTCTGTAGGGTATGGTGTGGTGAGGTTAGGTTAAGGATAGTTTTGGTGAAGGTTAGGTTTGGTTAGGTTAGGGGAAGTTTAAATTAGGTTAGGGGTAACTTAGGTTAGGTTAGGAGTAGCTTAAGTTAGGAGTAATCTAGGCTAGGTTCGCTTAGGTTGCTTTGAACAGGTCAAGCAGATTAGCTTTGGTTAGGATCCAGGTCAGATTCGGGGTCCAAGGATTCGTGAGTTCCTCCCTTGTCTACCTCACCACCACAGCTTGGATCACAAGCACTGCCAGTCTCCCGTGAGTTAACTTACGGCAGACCTCATCCTTCCTACGTTACGTCACTGGAGTTGGGAAAGTGTCTCCTTGTCTGAGAGGGCCACGAGAAGTGTCTCCTTGTCTGAGAGGGCCACGAGAAGTGTCTCCTTGTTTGAGAAGGCCACGAGAAGTGTCTCCTTGTCTGAGAGGGCCACGAGAAGTGTCTCCTTGTTTGAGAAGGCCACGAGAAGTGTCTCCTTGTCTGAGAGGGCCACGAGAAGTGTCTCCTTGTTTGAGAAGGCCACGAGAAGTGTCTCCTTGTCTGAAAGGGCCACAGCAAGTGTGTCTCCTTGTCTGAGAGGGCCACAAGAAGAGTTTCCTTGCCAATATTGACCTGAGAAAGTGTCTCTTTACACCAGAGAGTGTCCAAGGCAGTATTTCCATGCCTCGAAAGTCTTCGGAAGTGTCTTTTTTTTCTTGCACCGGAGAGTGACTCTTCTGGCCAGAGTTTGCGGTGGACGGTGATGCTGGAGGCTGCATGGGAATGTTCAGCAATGTGATGGCCACGAGGACCCCGGCTACAAGGACCCTGACCACGCACATAAGAATTGACTGAGAGCGTTGTAAAGGTGACGGAGGGGGTCTCACCACCCTCCATTATGGGGGGGGAGCGGCTTCAGCACCCATTAGGGGCAGCTTAAGCACACACTGCGTCAGCTTCATCATCACCCATTAAGGACATTTCAGCATTAAAGGGGTGTGTGTTTGAGTGCTCTTTGTGGAGACATGTATGTTTTGTAAGTGGTGTTCAGTAGCCGTGGAGAGGGTTTCAGTCGATCAATAGTGATCCTTCAGGTTTAATTGGAAATCTTCAGTATTTTATAAAGGATATATCTGGTGCTAATGAGAGTGAGCTTCATGATCATTCAACTGGATTTCAGCAGTAATTTAGTAGATGCATCCTGCCAAAAGGAAGCTCACATGTATGAGCTTCATTTTGGCAGGATTGAACACCCATTAATCTGGTTCCAACACCCATTAACCCCTTCACTACGGGACGCCACTTTTAATAATTTATTTGGCTGACGCACAGAGAGCCGTACACAAGGTGTTAATCAACTATCTCCACTAAGAAGTCTTCGTAGGTCAAGGAATGGTTAAACGGTCATTTAGGAAGACATCAGAACCCACCGACCAGACCAGCGTTGTGTATCACTTTTATTGTTGTTCAGGTATTTATCATTTATATTGTATTATTCTTTGATTATTATCACTCATTTTGTTATTACGTTTAGCACTCATATTTTAAAACGTTTGTAAACGCCAAATTGATTTCTATCTTCCTACACAACTACATTAAACATCTATATTTAAGATCTTCCACGAGGTCTTCAATTCGATATAATTTTTTCCTTTTGTTTGTTTAGTTTTTTTAAGTTGACGTGAGCTTGGTGAATTTACTGCGTCAGAATTTGTTTTTCCATAATATTTTATTAGTCTTCCAATTAGATGTTAATTATTTAATCGTCACCCGCGCGAAGCTACCCCCTCAACTTTACTGATCGATGGCATTGATTCTTGAATGTTAATTGGTGGAACTTGCCGCCCCGGCGAGTGACGTCACAGGCGCTCTTCCTGATTGGTTGAACTTATCAACCGGTCAGTGACCGTAATTTCGTCTTGTTGATTAATGGAATGTGCTGAACGGCCAGGGCTGTTAATTGTACCCCGCTGATTGGTTGAAGTTATCCACCATCAGTGACGTTGATTACGCATTGGTAATTAGTGGAACTTGCCGGCCGTAACTCTCGGACGCCAGCCAATCAACGGCCTTGTCTGGTGGAGAATTTGATTTTGACACAGGACTCTTGATTTGTATATTGTTTTGAAGTGCAGTAGAGATGGTCTTCTTTTTCTTCCTCCTCCTTTATTCCCTTCTCTTTTTTTCATCTTCTTCCTCACTTTCGTGTTCTCCTTTTGTAACTTCACATTATCTCTTCTTCCCCCTCCAAATTCTTCGTTTTATCTTCTTCCCTTTCCCATTGTTCTATCTTCTCGCCTCCTTGTTCTTTCCTCCTACACCACCTGTCGTCCAGTCAGCCCCAAGCGTTGTTGTGTAGCCCAGCCAGCCTGAAGATGCCTCGCGTCTTAGTGCAGTTCGAGTCTCACCCACGACGACCCTCGACATTCTTCTGCGGCTCCTTCAGGTGCGCCGGGAAAGGTTATTCATCGGCACTGAATGTGTTCCCCGTCAGGACTGTGACCCACTTCCATCAATATCTCGTTGGGGGGAGTTTGATGTACGGTGTCGGGGTGGCTTGTGATGGTGGCATTGTTGGGCTTCTCTTCTCTTCTCTTCTCTTCTCTTCTCTTCTCTTCTCTTCTCTTCGGGTTCGTCAGTCACCTCTTTAAATAGCTTTACCGACCGCCTCCCTCTCACCATCCTTTCTCACCACCCTCCTCTCCCACTCCTCCCTCTCACCACCCTCCCTTTCACCACCCTCCCTCCTCCCTTTTCCACCACCCTCCCTTTCACCACCCTCCTCTCACCACCTCCCTTTCCAGCCCTCTCTCTCACCCTCTCCCTCTCTGCCTCCCTCCTTACAACCCTCCCTTTCACCCTCCCTCACACCCTCCCTTCCACCCTCCTCCACCTCTCCCTCTCACCACCCTCCCTCTTACAACCCTCCCTTTCACCACTCCCTCCCCACCTCACCCCCCTCCCCCCTCCCTCTCACCACCCTCCTCACCACACCACCACCCTCCCTTCCCCACCCTCACCACCCTCCCTCTCACCACCTCCCTCTCACCACCCCTCTCCCCACTCTCTCTCCTCCCTCTTCAACCCTCCTCTCACCCCCTCCCTCTCACCCCTCCCTCTCACCACCCTCCCCTCACTCACTTTCACCACCCTCCTCTCACCACCCTCCCTCCCCTCCCTCTTTCACCACCCTCCCTTTCACCACACCCTCCCTCACCACCCTCCCTCTCACCACCCTCCCCACCCCCTCCTCTCACCACCCTCCCTTTCACCACCCTCCCTCTTCTCACCTCCTTTCACCACCCTCCTCTCATCCTCTCTCTCACACCACACCCACCACCCTCCCTCTCCCACACCCCCTCTCAGCCCCTCCCTCTCCCTCCCTCTCACCCTCCACCCTCCCTCTCACTCACCCTCCTTCCCACAACCCTCCCTCTCACCCACCCTCCCTCTCACCACCCTCCCTTACCCCTCACCAACTCCTCCTCCCTCCCCCTCCCTCTCACCACTCCCTTTCACCACTCCCTCCTCACCACCCTCCCCTCACCACCCCTCCCTCTCACCTCCCACCCCTCCTCTCTCCACCACCTCACTCCCTCTCCTCCCCCACCCTCCCTCCTCACCACCTCTCCCTTCACCCCTCTCCCTCTCACCACCCTCCCTCTCTCACCACCCTCCCTTTCACAACCCTCCCTCTCACCACCCTCCCTTTCACCACTCTCCCTCCTCACCACCTCCCTCCAACCCTCCCTCTCACCACCCTCCCTCTCACCACCCTCCCTCACAACCTTCTCTCTCACCACCAACCACTCCCTCTCCTCTACCATCTCCTTTCACCACCTCCTCTCACCACCCTCCCTCTCACAACCCTCTCTCTCACCACTCTCCTTTCACCACCCTCCCTCTCACCACCCTCCCTCTCACACCCTCTCCTCTCCCTCTCACCAACCACCCTCCCTTTCACAACCCTCTCTCACACTCTCTCTCACCACCCTCCCCTCTCACCCCTCCCTCTTACACCCTCCCTCTCACCCTCCTCCTCCCTCCCTCCCTTCAGAACCCTCTCTCTCACCACCCTCCCTTTCACAACCCTCTCTCTCACCACTCTCCCTCTCACCACCCTCCCTCTCACCACCCTCCTTTCACAACCCTCCTCTCTTCACCCTCTCTCTCTTCACCCTCACCACCCTCCCTCTCCACCACCCTCCTTTCATAACCCTCTCTCTAACCACCCTCCTTTCACAACCCTCTCTCTCACCACTCTCCCTCTCACCACCTCCCCTCCTCCCTTTCAACCCTCCCTTTCACCACCTCTCTCTCGCCACCTCCCTCTCCACACCTCCTTTCACAACCCTCCCTCTCACCACCCTCCATTTCTCACCCTCTCTCTGTCACCCTCCTCTCACCACCCCTCTCTCTCGCCACCTCCTCTCACCACCCTCCCTCTCACCCCCTCCCTTTCACAACCCTCCCTCTCACCATCCTCCCTTTCACCCCTCCCTCTCACCACCCTCCTTTCACCACCCTCCCATTCATAACCTCCCTCTCACCACCCCTCCCTTTCACAACCCTCCTCTCACCACCTCCCCTTTCACAACCCTCTCTCTCAGGCCACCTCCCACCCTAACCCCACTTCCTTTCCACTCAGACTCTCACTGCTATACCCCTGTGACCTTTCATGACCTCTCCACATCAAATCTTCCGACCCCATGACCTTCCCAACCACCAAGCCCTTGACACCCCAGCCTAAATGTGTGTGTGTGTGTGTGTTGTGTGTGTGTGTGTGTGTGTGTGTGTTTGTGTTTTGTGTGTGGATTTATTTCCCATCCAATTCAATTCAGTTTTACGTGCCTCAAGGTCTCTTTACTTCCTTTTTACACCTTCCCAGAGATCAGCGGCGTGTGTGAGGTAGATCTCTCCAGCCTCTGTTATTGACCGCCGGGAAACACTGAACAAAAATTCGTCTTTAGTGAGGTTCTGTGTCCCGGTGTATGAGTTATTGCTCAGTGTTTGAGGATATGAAACTAAAGGCGTTTTATATAGTTAAATATGCAGGAACAAAAGATTATTCCCTTTATATACCAAGGGCGGATCCAGGGGGGTCCTGGGGGTCCGGACCCCCTCCCCCCTTCACCAGAAATTTTAATTTTTTTAATGCAGTATTGTACTCAGGCATTTTTGTATAGTAAAAAGTGTTTACTATTGGCTTCAGAATATCCACTAATAACAAGTGCGCATGACTTCAAAATGGCCTCAAAATGCCCATTATGTTGGTCAGATTAAAAAAAATAAAAGTTTGGGTCCGGAGGGGGGGGAAGCTAACAACCCCCCTTTTTTAATATTCCTGGATGGCATCCTGTACACTAGGGATTATAATGATATTTTTTTTAAATAATAATAATTATAATATTAATGATATTATTATTATTATTATTATTATTATTATTTAACAGTATTGGTAATGGTTTTAATAATGAAAATAATATTAATTATTAATGATAATAAAAACATGAATAATAACTTCTCAAGACAAATAATACAGTAATATTATTATTAATGATTATGACAATAATGATAACAAGAAGAAAAAAAATGGTAATTATAATGATAATACAAATAAAACACTCCAGCTAATAGATACTTTAATAATAATAATAATAATAATAATATAATATTAAGAATGTTTTTAAACAGTAACATAATCAAATTTGCAAAATCCTTGATGCAGAATTATTCAGGCTGGGCTCTTTGAGTGCTAGTCTGTGCTAGGAACACACGTTATCGTTATACCTAAATACATGTATACAAGACGACACACACACGAGATATTGATTCACATCCCTAACCGTGTCTCCTTCCGTATATTCAAATGTGGGTAGTGGAGTCCGTAGACACCGCGGGTGGTGACGCTTGTTGGGTAATAGGGAGGAACTCTCGCACCTCACCCTTAACTTTAGCCTCTCTCAATCTCACTCTTATCCACCTCTATCCTCTGTCTCCTTCACTCCCACCTCTCCTTATCTCCATCTGTCTCTTACTTCAATCTCTTTCTCTCATTCCTAATTTTGTTTCTCCTCGTTTTCATTCGAGCTCTTTTCTCCACTATTTCTCGTCTGTCTTTTACCCTCCCTTCCTCTTTCTCCATTTCCACATTCTCTTCCTTCCTATCTTATTCTCTAATTTCCTCCACACATTCCTACCCCCCGCTCTCTGTTTCGGCAGCACTATCCCTAATACTCATGAAATTTAATACCAAGGTCCGAGTTGATCCAAGAAGGCCGTGTTTCATCCCCGCTCTCCTATAACGTCCTATTTATCACGGGTCGGCGAGACAAAGGCAAGATCTGGAAGGAGATGGTGGAAAGTTTGAAGTAAAGGTGCTTGAAAATTTGAAATAATTTCTTTGGAGGATTTTTGAAGTGAATCGCTGAAGGTTGTGGAATGGGTCACGAGATGTAGCATGAATTTCTGGAAAGGTTGTGGAATGAGTCCATGAGAAGATATGGAGTGAGCCTGGAAAAGTTTGGAGTGACTTCGAAAAGGTCTAGTATAAATGTCTGGAAAGATCTGGAATGAATCTGGAATGTCTAAACTTAGTCGGTGGAGGATCTGAAATTCCGTGAGTGAGTCGCTAAAGAGAGTTAAATGCATTCCTGGAACTTCTCCCATGTCTGGAATGTTCCCTTGTTGATACGGAAAGACCCCTAATGCATCGCAGAAGTTTTAGGCTGGAGTGCATCATCGACATGTGTGGTATGCAGGGGAGGAGGGTCTAGCGTACTGGAAATGCATCGTAGAAAGGAATAGACGGCCAGGATAAATCATAGATAGCTTTGGACAGACTGCTTGCTTTGTTGATGGATTAAATAGCCTGGAATATAATATTAAGATATTGTGATAGTGTAGAATGCATAGTTGAAGGTTTAGAACTCACGGGTTGAAAGCAGTATCTGTTCCTTAAGGCTTTTTTTTTCCCACTGTTTGTCCAACGTATTTTAGCGAATCTTACGGTATGGTGACCTGTCGACGGGACGATATTTTTGTTGTAGTTGTTGATGGAAGAACTCGTTGACTGGGTGAAATAGTCGTCTTATTATTGCGGTTTTCGCAACATAACAAGTATTACATTTTTGTAGCAGGTTTTGATGGATGGATTCTTGTGTTAGGTGGAATATCACTTCCAGTTTTCCAGCCAGACGGAACAGCATGTCTTGCGGTATGGTTGAATGTATCGGTGGAAGGATTCATCTGATGGGTGAAGGATTTCTTCGAGTTTTCCAGCTAGGCAGCGTAGCGAGCCTTGTGTTGGGGGTGCCCCTGGACAGTTTTCCAATATATAGCAGTATTCTGGGCCCAGATTGCCCCCCCCCCCTCCCTTGACGGCTGGGATTCCATTCTTCCATCATTTGTATTGGCTCTTATTCTGTCCCGCTGGACGTTTGTTTGGGGTCTCTGGGGAGATGGATATTTCCTTCTCTCCCTCTCCTTGGCCCTGTCTCTTCCTCTTCTTTTGTTTTAACTTTATCCTTCTCTTTTTCCCTTTCCCATCCTTGTTCTCTTACCTTTACCGCCCAACTCACCTACTTTCCTTATTCTTACTCCTTCCTGCCTAGTTTATGCGAGTCACTCCATGCTCTTTTCTTTGGAATATCTTTGTCTGTACTTTCAGTTCTCATTATATTGTGGATCTCTTATATTTTTTTTTAATTTTTATGCTTATCTTTCTCAAATTCATCAAGATTTGTGTTTACTTCTGTTTCTCTTCGTTTTATATGACTTGTGTCGATTCTCTCTTCATTGGTAGACTTCATCAGTCAGCCAGTTACTGAACCTACAGTAATAAAACGGTGCCAGGGTTTCTTGTTGACATACAATTATTGGTCCTCACTCTCACCAGGGACGTTCACCCCTCTCACCCACCTCCTTGTCAATGTACTGTGTCCACATCACCTCGGCCCCTTGTAGGTTTTCTTATTCCTGCTGTCCGCTGGAGGTTTTTATTTCACTGGGGGTCGGTTTATTTATAGTTCTTGATAGCTATTTGTTTCTTTGTTTATGGAATTTAAGCAGATCATATATAGTAATCGCGGTACAAGAATGTTATAAGAAAGGTAGAAAACATGAAAACATTACGAGTTTTAAGTATTTAAGAGATCGTGAATTCATTAACGTGAAGAAACTGGACACTACGCGTTTATTGATAACCATTTGACACGGATTTTTGTCGAATTAAGAGAACTTTTACATTGATATTGATTGAATATTTTCTTGTTAAACTAAACACCTGCTGAAATTTCGGGCTTGTGTTTGGATGTGAAGCAGACCGTCACCCAGACCGTACACCATGTAGATTCTGTCTCTGAAAATATAATTAGAAACATCAGTAACCAGAGGCGGCGTATGTGCACTAATTTCCTATGACGAGAGTGAGTGAGACCTGCCACTACACCATCGATAAACAGTGATGGTGATGGATGTTCCTCACCATGTTAATATGAAGAGATAGGTGTTATATATTTTCTGCTGAATAGTTTTGTTATATATTTTGCGTTGTATTGTTATAGTTTCGTGTATAATTGTCATTTTGTTTATCTCTTTACAGGTATGTAATGGTGGGCGATGCTGAACACGTGTAGTGAAGGACAATGTGTGAGTGTTGTTAGTTGTCGTCTTATGTCTTAACTATGTTATCTTATATCTACGTCACTCCTTCACGAGAGTGCCAGATGGTGCCCTGCTATCACTTGGCAGGTGAGTGTAAGTTCTTGAGACGTGCAGGTGCTGGACAATTTATAGGTTAAAGGCGATGCTGGTGTCGCCTTCACTGACTCTCCCTCACTACCCGACTCTTCATCCACCGAGGTAACATAAACTGCTTCTGTTTATCAACGACGTGTCCTCAGTACGTGATGTGGGAGTGACTTTAGGAGACGGGAATGATGTTTGTGTGTTCTGCTTATTTGTTTATTTTGTTTTTAAAGTTTAGAATATTAATGCAATGAACCGCTAATTGCCATAATTTATATATATTTTTTTATTATGAATAGTGAAACTCTGAATTGATGTTCTTTTTGTGTTTCTACAGAAGGACGAGTAATCAACATTAAAATGTGCCATACGTACTTTTTATTAATAATAATATCCAAATGTAAAACCTACATATATGGATTATTTTACGCTAGCCATAGAAACTGATTTCTATTTTATATAATGACAATCTAGAATTAAGAGCTGTAGAGAGTGATTTATTTTAAACCAGTCATATAAATTCTTGACTTTTTTTTTTCATAAGTAAGCCACAGGAACTCTGATCGATGTTCTACTCAAGACTGCTCAAAATTTCTTTCCTTCAGAAACTTTACATTTTTCGTCTCTGGGCTTTAGGGGTAAGTGACTTATACCCCGGCCAGTGGCAGGCTGGAGGGTAGGACCGTCCAACAGGTTGGGGAGGGAGTGGAGTTATTGCCGGTGACCTCTGGCTTAATCTGCCCTTTGTTAAGTACCGGGCCTTGTCTGCCTTCAGGGTTCACTTGTTTGTGTGGGAAGGTCGAGGAACAAGGTAATGGTGTGCATTGTATTGCAAGGGAAAGGTGTTCTGCGGGTTGTGATTATATATACACTATACTGTAGTAGTTTCCTATGTTAACTTTATCTAGACACGAGAGAGAGAGAGAGAGAGAGAGCGAGCGAGCGAGAGCGCCAGACTCCCTTTGAACATTTTTAAGGATCACATCTCGGTAATCAACAGTTGAAAAGCGCAACAATCCTACATTGCAGAGTTCAAGAAGGAGTTTGATAATTTAAAACATCAGTGTTTCTTAAACTGGTGAATGGTTCACCCTAGGGTGAATTAAATTTTTGTTTGGATGAATGAAACTAGAGGGGTGAATGAAGGGTGAATGATTAAGAAAGTTTATGCTTATAATATGACAGAAAATGGGCTTGCTTTATACCATAAGAGAAAATTGATTTGTTTACATGATTGATCAGATGTTCCAACTTGCCATTTGCCTCCTGCTGGTAAGTGCTTTCTTTCTGCTTTAAAACTTTGAAGATATGGCATGAATGACTTATAGTTCTCCATCCTAATGTTTAATAACTAGAAAGGATAAAATCTCAGTTAGGTTAATAGTTGTAGAGAATAATGCACTTTGACAGGAAGGCCAAGGAATATCCCTGAGGTTATGCAATGTTACAGTGTGAACTTTCCATGAAAATTTGCACTTTAAGTTGGTAAATATATCAGTAATTGTGAATAAAAAAATGGAAAATTATTTTATTAATGTTTTCCCCTGTAGGTTTTCGTCCTAAACACAGTGGTAATAGTTACAATTTGGGGAAATGTACAGTTACGGAAGTTAAGTCTGGGGTGAATTAAATTTTGTTATACTGGCCTAAGGGTGAACGGCATTAATATAGTTTAAGCGGTCGTGTGCTGGGCCATCGCTCCAAACGTTTGTCTTGCGGCTGGATGAGAACGCCAGACGCAGTTAATTGCTCTCGCTGGCGCAGTTTTATGGTAGGGGCCCTTGTCTTGTGCTGGGACTATTGTGTGCTGATCACTTGCGTATCCTGACAGGGGCTGTATGATGACACGGATTGCGTGCACTTTCCCTTTATTATGATATTGAAAATTTTATACCGTTTTTTTCTACGTAAACTGTGTGTATATATATATATATATATATATATATATATATATATATATATATATATATATGCTGGCAAATCACTAGGGATTTGATCTTCAGGGTGAGTACAGACTAAGGAGAAATACTTGACAAGGCTAATATATACAGTAGAGGAGAGTGAGATCAAGTCCCTCCTCAATATTACCTTGTAATTCAATTGTCAGTAGGAACATTATAGAATCCAGTCTCATTAAACATACCGAATCTGTCAACATGAATTTGAGTAATGGTATGTACAAACTGGATAATTTTGTGATTAAGAAGATTTGTAACCAGGTGAGAAGGTTGGGTCATTCATTCTATGTACCTGACTATGGACAGCTCCCGTGCTTAGAGATGCCAGAGTCAATTTTCTGATTAAGAAGATTACTAAGGGTCACTGCCTTATGACAGGAACATTGTGAACACCTGCTGTCCCCTAGGGACTTGATCTCACTCTCCTCTACTGTATATATTAGCCTTGTCAAGTATTACTCCTTAGTCTGTACCACCCTGAAGATGTGAATTACACGAAAGCGCTTGGGAACTTCGTGTTTTCTTGTTTCTGTGGTGATCAGCAATATATATCTTGAGTTTCAATATCGGAAAAGGATTCTGCTGTTTCCATCTGACATACCTCAGTTTCCTTGAAGATGTCTTGAATAAAGACGAAAGCTAAGTTTCTGTTGTTTCTTTCCCGTGTGATTTTATCAAGATTTATCTTATCCACATTTTCATTGTGATCTACATGAAATAAATAAATATATAAATATATATATATATATATATACACACACACACACACACACACAATCAACACCAACCCGCCAGGATTCGAACCCACGACCCACGAGCCTATGACTGAGACTGGGAACGCTAACCGCTGGACCACCAGGATACTAAAAGAAGTCTTAGACTTTATATATTTCACACAAAGCCTGTTCAACGAGCTTATGGCGCCGTGAACCTCTAATGGGGCTACCCGTATCACGGTGGTGTCAGAGTAACGTTTTACCAAACCGGCTTGAAACACGAGATCATATATATTTATTAGCCCAATAAAGCACGCGTGCTTTATTGGGCTAATGAAAATATATATATATATATATATATATATATATATATATATATATATATATATATATATATATATATATATATATTCAGTCCTTGATTATTTAGACTTCCATTATTTTCATATGCAAACATATAATGGTGACATGTTATGATACGGCAGTGACCTTTGTCATCATCTGTCCTCAGGGAACTTTTGGTGTCTGTACATTAATTTCTGTTTTGTTTGAAAAATTATTCTCGAATTCTGAGCGGATGTTAGTCATAGTAGAACAGACGAAGTTTATTTGTTGTTATCAGACCGTTTGCTGGGTTATAAGCTCCTGTGGCGGAACAAGTCTTTGCGTGTTGCTTACATTTCTTGATTCTCGTGAAGGTTGAATAACACATGGATAGGAAATACAGTACAGTATATGGTGTTCCCTGACCTTCAGGGGGGTGGTGGAAGGCATTGTGAGTATCATTATGACGAAATTCAGCTGACATTTAGATAGACATATCTTCGTGTCTAGATTAAGGCGTCATCTTAATAATACTTTCACCACATGTAGGTGATTGTCGCTGTACTGTTCTATGTGTACAGAATTCTGGTAAATATCCTTTCCTAAGTAAGTCAAGGCACCACTTTTTATTAGTATCTCTATGAGGGAGTTACTTTACTTGTGCTCTATACCTGAGTCGGCTCACCGAAAGGTTCACATGAATACTGTAATAACAACCTAAAACACACTAACTCAACCTAACTTAGCTCCCTTCACGTAGCATTTGAGGTTAATCTTCAGGTGAAATATATTGGGGTGTAAAATCTTCAGGTGACCCTCTGAATCTATACTTATTGGCATTTCTGAATAGATTATCTAATTCAGATATATCACGAGACTGACCATCGTGGTTGTGTTGTTGTTATGTTGCACACAGATAATTGGCTGGGCAGGAGGATGGATTATCTTGCTGAGAAGCTGCCTTGGGCTATTAGCAAGACAGGTGTGGGAGGGCGGAGAGGAACTGAATTTAGGTAGTAACTGAGGTTGAGACGGCAGTGAGGTTGTCTTTTAGGGAGTTGGGATGGAGATTTGGGAATTGGGAGTTGAGGAGATGGTTGGGAGAACACTTTTAGGCATGTTAAGGGGAAATTTAGGTGATTGGTGTAGGAGGAAAGGGTTAAAGCTGAAGGGAAGGAGTTTTGTTGGGGTTGAAGGCCGAGGGAAAGAGGTGGTTTTAGGTTGAGGGAAAAGAAGTGATGGTTGCGTGGGGAGGGGGTGCCTCAGGCAGGTAGATAGGAGGGTGGAAGGGTAGGGCAGGGAATAAGGAGGAGATGGGATGAGGGGTGGAGTGTTGGGAAGAGAAGAAGTTTATGGTCATGGGTGGGAGAGAAGGGCAGGTCGCGAGGGGGACGGGTTGAAGTAGGTAGTCAAGAAGGGAGGAATAGAGATGTGGGAGGAAGGGAGCTGAGGAGATGAGTTGAGGAGGAAATGAGCTGAGCAGGGGTAGACAGAGGAGTAGGAGGTGAGCTCAGGAAAAAGAAAATAGAAAGGGAAGTGAACTAAAGATGAAGTGCTGAGGTAGATGTGATGGCTGCAGGGGAGGGAGGGGTTGTGGGCGTTGTAGGTGGGTGAGAGGGGGAGGAGGGGGTGGGGGTTGTGGGTCAGGTGGTGAGGAACAGTGTGAGAGGCGCGTGAGTGACCACAGCACGTCCACCACGTCTGTGTGTTCCGCCAAGTTTACTGGGTGTGACTGGTGGTGGGGAGTTGCTTACTGACCTTCTTCCTTCTTCCTCCTAGCTTTCTTCTTCCTCCTCCTGGCCTTCTTTCTTCTTCCTCCCCCTCCTGAACTTTCTTCCTTCTTCTAGCTTTCTTCTTCCTTCTCCTGACCTTCTTTTCTCCTCCACCTCCTGACCTTCTTTCACCTTCCTTCTGCTAGCTTTCTCCCTTCTCCTGATGACCTTTCTTTCTTTTCACCTCCCCCCCCTCCTCATCTTCTAGTTCCTGTTTTTCTTTCTCCTCCTGACTTTATTTTTCCTTTTCCTCCCCCCTCCCCTGATCTTCTCTTTCCTCGTCCTTTCCTCCCCTCTTCATCATATTTTTTATTCATACTCCCCCTCCTCTACTTCCTCCTCCTCTTCTATTGATGCCTTCCTGGGTTAAACTAAAGGGATAGTATGCCTTTACCTCGTCTACATACGCCTGTCTGCACCACAATACTCGGCTTACCTTATAGGCATGTGCGGGGACGGCTGAGAGACACTACCGGGTGTTGTGTCGTGAAGGATGTGTGGGGGTAGGTCTCACCTGCTGCCAGAGTCTAACATTACTAACTACTGTAGACTGTCTCACTCAGGTGTTTGTACTGTGTTATTTGGACCATATAATCATTGTTTATTTTTTCTTGTTTTTCCTTATCGTTGCCTTATATTCCTTTTGGGGTATTTTTTTTTGTTACATTCATTATTTTTCCTTTTTCCTTTGGCATTGTGGTTCAGTGGTGGTGGTGGTGGATCAATGGTGGTGGTGGATCAGTGGTGGTGGTAGATCAGTGGTGGTGCTGGATCAGTGGTGGTGGTGGTGATCACTGTGGTGGTAGATCAGTGGTGGTAGTGGATCAGTGGTGGTGGTGATCAGTGGTGGTGGTAGATCAGTGGTGGTAGTGGATCGTGGTGGTAGATCAGTGGTGGTGGTGGATCAATGGTGGTGGATCAGTGGTGGTGGTGGATCAGGTGGTGGTGGATCAGTGGTGGTGCTGGATCAGTGGTGGTGCTGGATCAGTGTGGTGCGGATCAGTGGTGGTGGTAGACTGTGGTAGGGATCAGTGGTGGTGGTGATCAATGGTGGTGGATCAGTGGTGGTGGATCAGTGGTGCGATCAATGGTGCGATCAGTGGTGGTGCGATCGGTGGTGGTGCTGGATCAGTGGTGGTGGTGACTGCTGGTGGTGGTGTGCGGATCAGTGGTGGTGGTGGTGATCAATGGTGGTGCGATCAATGGTGGTGCGATCAGTGGTGGTGGCTGATCGGTGGTGGTGGTGATCAGTGGTGGTGATCAATGGTGGTGGTGGATCAGTGGTGGTGGTGGGATCAGTGGTGGTGATCAGTGGTGGTGCGATCAATGGTGGTGCTGGACTGCGGTGGAGCGATCAGTGGTGGAGCGTGGATCAATGGTGGTGCGGATCAGTGGTGGTGCGGGATCAGTGGTGGTGCTGGATCAGTGGTGCGATCAGTGGTGATGCGATCGCGGTGGTGCTGGATCAATGGTGGTGCGGATCAGTGGTGGTGCTGGATCAATGGCAGGTGCTGGATCAGTGGTGGTGCTGATCGTGGTGGTGGTGGATCGCGGTGGTGCGGATCAATGGTGAAGCGATCAGTGGTGGTGCTGGATCAATGGTGGTGCTGGATCAATGGTGGTGCTGGATCAGTGGTGGTGCTGGACAGTGGTGGTGCTGGATCAGTGGTGGTGGTGATCAGTGGTGGTGCTGGATCAATGGTGCGACAGTGGCGGGATCAGTGGTGGTGCTGATCAGTGGTGCGATCAGTGGTGGTGCTGGATCAATGGTGGTGCGGATCACAGGTGCTGGATCAATGGTGGTGCTGGATCAGTGGCGGGATCAGTGGTGGTGGTGATCGGTGGTGGTGGTGGATCAGCGGTGGTGGTGATCAATGAGGAGGTGATCAGCTGGTGGTGGATCAGTGGCTGGATCAGTGGTGGTGCTGGATCAATGGTGGTGCTGGATCAGTGGTGGTGCTGGATCAGTGGTGGTGCGATCAGTGGTGGTGCTGGATCAGTGGTGGTTGATCAATGGTGGTGCGATCAGTGGTGGTGCTGGATCAGTGGTGGTGTTGGATCGTGGTGGTGCTGGATCAGTGGTGGTGCTGGACTGTGGTGGTGGCACGGTGGTGCTGGATCAGTGGTGAGTGGGATCATGGTGCGGATCAGTGGTGGTGGTGGATCAGTGGTGGTGGATCAGTGGTGGTGCTGGATCAGTGGTGGTGCTGGATCAGTGGTGGTGTTGGATCAGTGGTGGTGCTGGATCAGTGGTGGTGTTGGATCAGTGGTGGTGCTGGACGTCGGTGGTGCTGGATCAGTGGTTGGATCAGTGGTGGTGCTGGATCAGTGGTGGTGCTGATCAGTGGTGTTGGATCAGTGGTGGTGCTGGATCAGTGGTGGTGTTGGATCAGTGGTGGTGGTGGATCAATGGTGGTGCTGGATCAGTGGTGGTGTTGATCAGTGGTGGTGCTGGATCAGTGGTGGTGTTGATCAGTGGTGGTGCTGGACTGTGCGGTGGTGTTGATCAGTGTGGTGCTGGATCAGTGGTGGTGCTGGATCAGTGGTGGTGTTGGATCGTGGTGGTGCTGGATCAGTGGTGGTGTTGATCAGTGGTGGTGCTGGATCAGTGGGTGTTGGATCAGTGGTGGTGGTGGTCAGTGGATCAGTGGTGGTGGTGGATTAATGGTGGTGCTGGATCAGTGGTGGTGTTGGATCAGTGGTGGTGCTGGATCAGTGGTGGTGTTGGATCAGTGGTGGTGCTGGATCAGTGGTGGTGTTGGATCAGTGGTGGTGCTGGATCAGTGGTGGTGCTGATCAGTGGTGGTGTTGGATCAGTGGTGGTGCTGGATCGCGGTGGTGCTGGATCAGTGGTGGATCAGTGGTGGTGCTGGACCGCGGTGGTGTTGGATCAGTGGTGGTGGTGTGGATCAGTGGTGGTGCGATCAGTGGTGGTGCTGGATCAGTGGTGGTGCTGGATCAGTGGTGGTGCTGGATCAGTGGTGGTGCTGGATCAGTGGTGGTGTTGGATCAGTGGTGGCGATATGGTGGTGCAGTGGTGGTGGTGGATCAGTGGTGGTGCTGGATCAGTGGTGGTGCTGGATCAGTGGTGGTGCGTTGACTGCGGTGCTGGATCAGTGGTGGTGTTGGATCAGTGGTGGTGGTGGGATCAGTGGTGGTCACAGGGTGGATCGTGGGTGCTGGATCAGTGGTGGTGTGGATCAGTGGTGCTGGATCAGTGGTGGTGCTGGATCAGTGGTGGTGCTGGACAGTCGGTGGTGCTGGATCAGTGGTGGTGTTGGATCAGTGTGGTGCTGAACCGTGTGGTGTTGGATCAGTGGTGGTGCTGACCAGTGGTGTTGATCAGTGGTGGTGCTGGATCAATGGTAGTGCTGGATCAGTGGTGGTGCTGGATCAGTGGTGGTGCTGGATCAGTGGTGGTGTTGATCAGTGGTGGTGCTGGATCAGTGGTGGTGTTGGATCAGTGGTGGTGCTGGATCAGTGGTGGTGTTGGATCAGTGGTGGTGCTGGATCAGTGGTGGTGCGGATCGTGTGCGGATCTGGGGTCGTGTGCTGGACGGGTGGATGGGTGTGGATCAGTGGTGTTGATCAGTGGTATCAGGGTGTTGGATCAGTGGGGATCGGGTGGTTGGATCAGTGGTGGTGGTGGATCAGTGGTGGTGCTGGATCAGTGGTGTGCGTGGATCAGTGGTGGTGCTGGATCAGTGGTGGTGTTGGATCAGTGGTGGTGCTGGACGGTGGTGGTGTTGGATCAGTGGTGGTGCTGGATCAGTGGTGGTGCTGGATCAGTGGTGGTGTTGATCAGTGGTGGTGCTGGATCAGTGGTGGTGTTGGATCAGTGGTGGTGCTGGATCAGTGGTGGTGTTGGATCAGTGGTGGTGGTGGATCAGTGGTGGTGCTGGATCAGTGGTGTGCGACAGTGGAGTGGTGCTGGATCAGCAGGTGTGGATCAGTGGTGGTGCTGGACATCAGTGGTGGGTGCTGGATCAGTGGTGGTGCTGGATCAGTGGTGGTGCTGGATCAGTGGTGGTGCTGGATCAGTGGTGTGTGATCAGTGGTGGTGCTGGATCAGTGGTGGTGCTGGATCAGTGGTGGTGCTGGATCAGTGGTGGTGGTGGATCAGTGGTGGTGCTGGATCAGTGGTGGTGCTGGATCAGTGGTGGTGCTGGATCAGTGGTGGTGCTGATCAGTGGTGGTGTTGGATCAGTGGTGGTGCTGATCAGTGGTGGTGTGGATCAGTGGTGGTGCTGGATCAGTGGTGCGATCAGTGATGGTGCTGGATCAGTGGTGGTGCTGGATCAGTGGTGGTGCTGGATCAGTGGTGGTGCTGGATCAGTGGTGGTGCTGGATCAGTGGTGGTGTTGGATCAGTGGTGGTGCTGGGTCGTCGGTGGTGCTGGATCAGTGGTGGTGTTGGATCAGTGGTGGTGCTGGATCAGTGGTGGTGCTGGATCAGTGATGGTGTTGGATCAGTGGTGGTGCTGGATCAGTGGTGGTGTTGGATCAGTGGTGGTGCTGGATCAGTGGTGGTGCTGGTATAATAAACTATTTATTATACCTTTCTTTTATTTCTTCTTATTTCTTATTTCTCAATTTATTTATATTTATTTACTTACTTTTGCTCTTTCGCTGTTCTTTATACTGTACTCATGAGAGAGAGGGGGAGGTGAGGAGGGAGGCTAAGGAATGTGGGAAGGGAGGGGGCGTGGGTAGTCCTTTCCTATGGTCATCCTACACCCACACTGAGGGTAGGTAGAGAGGGTGTTAACCAGGGAATATTTTAGACACTAGGGGAAACATGTGATAGTTCTGTTACTACCCATGGGTCACTGAATTACTGTATACCACCAAGACACTTATAATAAGTCAAATTTTCTCAACAAGGTTTAGTTTAACAAATTTATTGACAAAGCTTGGAGTACAGTTTGCCTATTCTGAGTAATTTAGTCAGGTCTTGACACTGAGGGTACTATCACTGTTCACTGCCACGCAGGACAGAGTTTCATACATAAAGGGGATAACAGTAGTGTTAGTGGCGGTGCAGTAGTGTTAGTGGCAGTAGTGTTAGTGGTGGGGTAGGAGTATTAGTGGCAGTAGTGGTATTGGTGGGGCAGTAGTGGTAGTGGCGGTGCAGTAGTGGTAGTGGCGGTGCAGTAGTGTTAGTGGCAGTAGTGTTAGTGGCGGTGCAGTAGTGGTAGTGGCGGTGCAGTAGTAGTAGTGGCAGTAGTGTTAGGGAATCAGTGGCTAGATAGTGATACTCCAGTAACGAGACCTGGCCAGTGGTGGTGTGGGATACGCCTGTGTTGGCCGCCCAAGACGTTATTATTGGCCCTCGTTATCGCCAGTTGACGGCTGCCTCCGGGGAGCGTATGGGAAGGGGTGATGGGGAGAAGGGGAGATGATGTTCGGAAAAGGGGAGAGAATGATAAGGAAATGGGGAGATGGTGATGGGGAAAAAGGGAAATGGGTGTTTGGGGAAGAAGGGATAAGAAAAAGTGAGGGGGGGGGGTTGAGGAACCCACGACTGAACGGGGAGGGTGCTGGGGAGGAACGGGGGTGATAATAAGGAGAGGGGTGATGGGGAATAAGGGTAGAGTGATGGGGGACTGGAAAGAAAGGGGAGAGGGTGTTGGTGAGGGGAGGGATGATGAGTAGAGGAGGAGATTGGAGAGAAGAGGAAGGTGATATGGATTAGGGAAGGGTGATGGGGAGCAGGAGAGGGGTGGTGAGGAGTAGGGGAAGGGACTGGAGAGAATGGGAGAGTGTGCTGGGGAGGTGGAGAGAGAAGGCGAGTGTTCGTTTGGAAGAAAGAGGAGATAATTAAGAGGTACAGAAGGAGAGGACAGACAAGAAGAAAGAATAATATTAGAGTAAAATGGGAAGTAAAGAGGGGGACAGGAAGAGGTGAGGTACATGAACCTTGACCAACACTTTAACCTTGGTCAGCACATTAACCCTGGTCAACACTTTAACCTTGGTCAACACTTTAACCTTGGTCAGCACTTTAACCTTGGTCAGCACATTACCTTGGTCAACACTTTAACCTTGGTCAGCACATTACCTTGGTCAACACTTTAACCTTGGTCAACACTTTAACCTTGGTCAACACTTTAACCTTGGTCAACACTTTAACTTTGGTCAACACTTTAACCTTGGTCAACACTTTAACCTTGGTCAACACTTTAACCTTGGTCAACACTTTAACCTTGGTCAACACTTTAACCTTGGTCAACACTTTAACCTTGGTCAACACTTTAACCTTGACCAACACTTCTTAACCTTGGTCAGCACATTGCCTTGAATAACAACACATTAACCTTTGGTCATCACATTAACCTTGGTCATCACATTAACCTTTGTCAACACATTAACCTTGGTCATCACATTAACCTTGGTCATCACATTAACCTTGGTCAACACATTAACCTTGGTCATCACATTAATCTTGGTCATCACATTAACCTTGGTCATCAAGCATTAACCTTGGTCAACACATTAACCTTTTTGGTCAACACATTAACCTTGGTCATCACATTAACCTTGGTCATCACATTAACCTTGGTCATCACATTAACCTCTTGGTCATCACATTAACTTTGGTCAACACATTAACCTTGGTCATCACATTAACCTTGATCAACACATTAACCTTGGTCATCACATTAACCTTGGTCATCACATTAACCTTGGTCATCACATTAACCTTGGTCATCACATTAACCTTGGTCAACACATTAACCTTGGTCATCACATTAACCTTGGTCATCACATTAACCTTGGTCAACACATTAACCTTGGTCATCACATTAACCTTGGTCAACACATTAACCTTGGTCATCACATTAACCTTGGTCATCACATTAACCTTGGTCAACACATTAACCTTGGTCATCACATTAACCTTGGTCATCACATTAACCTTGGTCAACACATTAACCTTGGTCATCACATTAACCTTGGTCATCACATTAACATTGGTCATCACATTAACCTTGGTCACCACATTAACCTTGGTCAACACATTAACCTTGGTCATCACATTAACCTTGGTCATCACATTAACCTTGACCAACCACTTCACCAAGACACCGACGCATGCAGCCCGTGAGGCGCACCGAGCGACGCATACAAGGTAGTCCTGAACCCGGGGTTATTTTTACCAGCTTAAAGCTCAACTGTGAATTGGTTGTGTCGCTTTCCGCAGCTTTACAAATTTTGTCTCTTCCTTTAAATGCGCCGCCTTCCTTCCTGTCTCCTCCTCTTCCATCTCCTCCTCTCCTGTTCCTGTATTTGGTGGTCCACTCTGAATGACGTCGTCTCGCCCCTTTCTTGTTCCTTTTACTGTGAGTTTTTTTTTTCCTTTTGCACAGTTTGTTTATTGTTGTCTGTTTTCTTTACCCATCTGTCCTGTCCACTGTCAATGGTGCTGTCTCTCCTCTTCCCTATCCCCTGTTCTGTGAGCTTCTCTCATTTCCTCCTCCTCTTTCTCTTTATTTTCTCGTGGCTGTTATTTCCTCATTTTTGCTGTCCACATATTTTTTTCTTTCTTTTACTTTTTTTTAATTGTGTCCTTGTTTACGTTTCTCTGTTTGCCTCATTAATGTAATTTTTCTTTCCTTTTGCCTCTTTCCCTCGGTCTCTGGTAGACCTGAAATACTTGAGGTGCAACGGTGAAGTGGGGGGGTGGATGGTGGCGAGGTGGAGGGACTAGTGGAAAGGTTGGTGGTGAGGTGAATTTCTTCCCAATTTCCTTATTGTTTCCTTCTCTGTTTGTCCATTATTTTCTTTCCCTATCGCCCATATTTGTCTTCCTGATACGCCGAGTATTCCCCTACCCAAGTGAGACGGCAGGTGTGTGGGCGTCATTAGCGAGAGCCGTCACAGCTGATCGATGCGCCTGGTACCCTGACACAGTTGAAGTATGTCAACAAACCAGTCAGCTGGCGTCAATGTGGAATGTTGCGTATTGTTATGCTGCTCGATTCTGTAATTCTGGTGTATTCGTTAATGCTGTTGTATTCCATAATGCTATTGTATTCTGTAAGATTACTGTATTATATAATGCTGTTATACTCTGTGTAAATGTATTCGGCTGCTGTATTCATTTTTCCTGTTGAGCTGAACTAAATTGCTGCATTGTTTTTTTTGTATTCTCTTGCTATCACACAGTTAGGTGTATTTTGTACTGCTGCTCCACATCGCTGTATTCTGTATAGTTTCACCACATATTGTTGTAAGCTGTATGTTTACACCACATATTGATGAATACTGCTTTACTATTCCACTTGTGCTGTACTGTATTCTATTTTGCTGCGCCTCGCATTGATATTGCTGTATTCTGTACTGCTGCATCACATATTTTGTACTCTCCTCCGTATATTGTTACATGCTATACTGCTTCACCCCGATTCTGTACCCTGTGATGGTGCACTGTATCACTGCCGCGCTTGGAAGCTGGTCGTGCTGCACCTGTGTTGAACACTGTTTTCCGCTGCCCTGAACGCCGAAGTTAACCCCCACCGCCGTCCCTTTGTTTAGTTAGCTTGATTTAATTTGCAGTCGGGTTTGTTTACAAGCGTCGCCATTGGTTGCTTTCAGACTTGTAATGAATTGGATGTTTTAATTGGTTAATTCGAAGTTCATGTTGCTCCAGGCCATTGGTATTGGTCAAATTATGGGTAATAATAAATGTGGTGTTTTCATTGGTTAGTTTCGTTTGGTGCTGCACTTGTCACGAGTCGTTGTATTGGTTAGTTTAAGGCTTGGGATAAACTGAGTGTTTTGACAGGTTATTTTTCATTTGATTGCGATAGTTTTGCAAGCGTCGGCTCTGGAAAGTTGACGGTCCTCTAAAATCAGCTCTGTTGATTGGGTTATCTGGCATGATGCTTCCCTTGTTGTGAGTCGTGGTATTGGTCAGTTGTTAGACTAGTTTACATTAGTTATCTTGGTGGTCTTAAGAAATTTCAATATTGCTCATGTTAATTGGTAAACAACACGAGTATGATATTAAACCTTAAATACGACATCAACCTCTTGAGTAAGATGAATTAACCCATTGAGTAAGTTATTTATACCCTCGAGCACGATGAGTTAAGAGACTTATTTCCTTTAGATTTGAAGCTGTCCTTGTCTTGTAGCTTCCATCTTCATTAATTGATTTTCAGGATGGCAGCTTAGTACAGTATGGTTGGACTGATATAACCGGATGTTTGTGAGAATACATCGCCACAAGTGACCCGAAACTGATTTTGTGGTCCATACATGTCCAGAGTTAACGCGACACTGAGTAGGGTGGTCAGTTATGTGTTTATATCTTACTATGTGTGTATGTACAATTTATAGCTTTTATATCCTCAGGGTCAGAGGTCACCACCCGGCATGTATTGATACACACAACTGTACCCCGGCCTTGAAAAGATATATAATATTTACATATAACAAACACACTTATCATTATAACATTATCAAGAGTCTTGTAAACATGCTACTCCTGGTTTTACGCTTCGCTCGAGTGCAGTTTAGTTGTTTTTACGCGCTGTGTTTATTTTCATCGAGGTGCTGTGTAGTTTAAAGCTTTGTCTTTAGTTCCTGTCGTGTTGTGTCCATGTTTTCTCTCTCTCTCTCTCTCTCTCTCTCTCTCTCTCTCTCTCTCTCTCTCTCTCCCCTGGTCTGTATTTGCATTTCTCTGTCTTCCTATCCTTACTCTTCCCCTCACCCTATGTTGTTTGTTGTCTTCCTGTCCTTCTCTCTGTCCGTTCCTCTCCCTTCCACCGTATTCTGACTTCCCTCGACTCCTCATTCTCCCCCTTTTCTCCCCTCACCCCAGTCTCCTCTCTCTTCTCCTTTTCAGGTAATTCATCACCTCTTCTTACTTCCTTTTCCCCTTGCCCATCCGGTCCTCCCTTTCTTCTTTTCTCCAGTTCCTTTACAATCCCTCTTTTTCCATTTCTTATCTTATTTCTTCTCTCTCCCTTCCTTTTCGTCCTTTCCGCTATCTCCTTGTCTAAATTTTTCCTCCTCCTCACTTTTTTCCTTCTCTCTCCGTCTATCCTCCCCTTTCCCTCTACCTTCCGTCTTTCCTCCTCTTTCCCCTTCTCTCCCCTCCCGTCTATCCTCTCCTTTCCTTCTCTCCTTTTCCGTCTCTCCTTTTTCTTCCCTAACTCCTCCCCTTTCTATCTCTCCTCTCCGTCACACTGGCACACCCTTGGCAAATATTGTATAGGTGTAAAGGTAGCGGGCGGAGATTGGTACACCTGCCGTTGATTGCCATAGTGTATTGGACTCAGGTTCAGGTGTGCTGAGTGTATACAGTACATATTGTTACCACCAGCGACTGTCAGGGAGTTGTCACGCTGTCATTTACTTATTATTGGAGTAGTCACGTGTTTATATTATTGTCAGGGGTTATCGCGTTGTCACATGCTTGTCATGGGAGTTGTCACGCTGCTATCTTCTTGTCAGAGGGTTGTCACGTTCTCGTCTTCTTGTCAGACGTCAATGTTTTCAATTTGTCAAATACAAGTGAGGGATTTCCGTATGCAGTTAAAGGTTTTTTTTTAGTTTAAAAAATGTATAGACAAATCTTGGAGTACAGTTTGCCTGTTCTGAGTAATTCAGTCAGGTCTTGACACTGAAGGTGGTATCACTTCTCACTGCCACGCAGGACAGAGGTTCATACACAACGGAATAAATCTTATTCAGTAACAGTATATATAGGTCAGATTCATGTGGGTTGATGTTGCTGTTCACTGCCATGCAGGACAGTAGTTCAAATACATTGGACGTCACATTCTAATTGGAGACTAATCAGCGTGGGCTAGCAAATTTTAGATAAACAACAAGAATGTCCTCGAGCACCCCTAATTCAATGTAGTGGCCTGAAGTCTTTGACAGTGTCGCATTCAATAATATAGTGTTCAAGTGTATGCTTTAAAGGTTTATCACAAAGTTTACATGCTGAGTGTTCCGATATGGGTATAGCGTTACTAACTTGCCAGATGTGTCTGTATCCTAGCCTAATTCTGGCCACGACTACATCACATTGTCTAGTTCTGTCCTTATGCTGGCCATACCGATACCTCTCGTCACAAAATTTGTCATATTTACTAATGCTACAACTGCCAGGTCTCTCTGCATTTCTCAGTTCTTCTAGATCAGAGTTCATAATTCTGACTTCAATGTTTTTAAGTACAGCATTGGACAGGCCAAGGTCAACATTTACTTTCTTACATGCCTCATTGGTCAGTCTATCAGCACGGCCATAATACCTAATTCCAACATGGGACGGAATCCACACAAATTCGATACGAGAGTTGTTTTCATTGGCAGTTATCACATTTCTTTTAATAATCACTTACAACTTCGAGAGTCACAGAATATCACCCCACCTCCATTTTCTTTAAGGTAGTCTGTAGCTAAGTAGATTCCAGTTAGTTCAGTTTGTGTTGTGCTGGTCCAGTTGTTCAACCTTTTCTTGTTTGACACTATCATCTCTTTTTTTTTATATATTACAATTGCACAGCCTGTTCTACCTGTGTTTGTCTGCACAGAACCATCAGTAAAGGCATAACATTCACTTGATTTAATACTCTCTATGTGTCTGTCAATAGTTTCTAGTGTGACACATCTCATCGGTGTTTAACATTTGCTTACTACCAGCAGGAGTGTAACTAATAGGAACTGATATATCCAGCCAAAGAGGAATGACATTAATGGGTTCGTCTGGGGTGATTGGGACATTCAGTTTGAAGAGATCTGCAACACTTTTATGAAGCCACGCCCCAAAGAGAGTGTTTTGTGGAAGGTTAGCGAGATAGTCGGGATTACTTCGATACAACATCAACTCAGTTTGAGCTGTAGTTTGGGGACCATTGTTCTTCAAAACTATGACTCAAAACATGGTATTAAGTAGAGCTATCCTCTCAGATAGGGAGGGCAGCCCGAGCTTTTTCCTCATGTTTACAATTCTGGTTGATTTTGGGCATCCTAGAATGATGTGCATGGCTTCATTTTGTACTACCGCAAGGCTGTTCAGTTGTTTAGGCGGAATAGTCACAAGATGGAGAGCATGATAGTCAACTGCAGAACGAATGAAGTGAAGATAGAAAGTACGAGCATAGGTGATGTTAATTCCATAGCCCTTGTCAACAAGGGTTCTGAGGGGTTTAATGCTTACCGTGAAAGGGTTTCCAAATTACAAATGAGAGGGTTGCCATATACTGGTAGGGGTTGCCATATACTGGTAGGGGTTGCCATATACGGATGAGGAGTTGCCACAGCTGGAGAGAACTTGACCCTCACTAGAGCACCGAATTAACCCTTTAGCAGGCAGGGGCTCCCCTCAGCTGAATAAAATCGTCTGGCGTTAATCAGAATAAAATCCCTGAGGGATACTTTGCTCGCTAAAGAATTAAAATACTGTATAATTAAAAAGTAACATATGCCAACCATTCATATCTACTTATAAATCCACTATAATCCTAAGTGTACATAGATATTTGTAAAATAAAAGTATCTCAGAGGTGATTAAAGTAAACTGTAGTGTAGCTTATACGTCTAAACCGGCCATGGTCTTAAGTGTAAGTATCTTGAGAGGTCATACAAGTGTACTGTAGTGTAATACCTACTTATAAATCGATGCTGCTATCCAGTGTTCACAGAAACTCTCCATTATGTAATATACAACAACTCCGAGGTCGTAAAATGTATTCCGTGAGACGTTAAGTGCGAAATAAAGTGCGAAAGGTCAGAGATAGCGGCACTTCCTCCGTCGCCTCCCTCGGCCCTTCACCCCTCCCCCACCGTTATGCCACTCTCTTCTCCCGTGTGTTTCCCGTGTACTTTGGCGCCGAAACGGAATTAGAATACCCAGGTTAAAATTGAATTCAGGGATTGGTGCAGGTGGGGGAACTGTGTGTGTGTGTGTGTGTGTGATGGGGACTTGGATAGTGTAAAGGAAAGGAGGAGGGGGAAAATGAGGATTAGAGTGAAAAGGAATAAATCAGCGGAGAGACGAGAGAAGTTGAAAGCATGGTAGATGGACTTACGAGGGTGAGTGTGTGTGTAAGAGAGAGAGAGAGAGAGAGAGAGAGAGAGGGTGTAATGAGATGAAATTAAATGAGGTTTTAGTATTTATTAATGCATGTTATTACTTTTCCTGAAACATTGAAAAGGAAAGAATGTGTGTGAGGGAGGGGTGGGGGGGGGATAAAGGTGAGGATAATAGAAAACCAGAGTAAAGTAGAAAAGAGGCAAGGTGATAAAAGGGAAGAGAGAAGAGATGAGATGACTATTTTTAATTAAAACTAAAATATGCTGATTGAGGGAGAGAGAGCGTGTTGTTAACGTGTTGTTAACGTGTTGTATAATTATGTAGGGAGCGTTATTTTGACCCCAATAGGATCATGTTTGAGCTTAGACTCATGTGCACTAAAGGTCATCCAAACATGAAGCTTGTGTGTCAACCAAAAGTTTGGACATGTTTATCAACTAAGCTCCTCCCAGTTTTGGCTTCCTTAGTGATTCTCCATGGTGATTGGCTAAGTGAGGTGTAATTCCATATTGGCAAATTTATCGTCTATTTTTATTGTTTAATATTAATATTAGTAAATTTTGGGGGCATCAAATATCACTTAATAACCATCAACCAGTCACCTCCTCTGTAGTGTCAAGTTGCTATGGTAACCAAAAGTGGGAGGAGCTTAGTTGATAAGTGTCCTAACTTTTTCGTTTTGGTCATTACTAATTTCTGACCGTGGACCACTTAAGCTATTAACTGTATCTTGGGAGAGGTGTGACTGGAGGCTTTAGGTCCATTAGGAGGAATTCCACTGTTTCTGCCTGTCACTGATCGACGTATAATTAACACTGTATATCTTTTGAACCCGCCCTTCCTAATCAGAGTGATAGTATTTTTGGGGCGGGAGGGATTATTCACAGTACGACTAAATCCTGTCAGTAATCAGTTCCTCGTGTTATACTTAACTATAAAATAATACGATAAATATTAAGAAACAGCTGTTGTCAGTGTCGTGAGGGTGACGTCATCTGCTGTTAGTGTCGTGGTGACGTCATCTGGTGTTAGTGTCGTTGTGGTGACGTCACCTGGTATCAGAGTCGTGTTGGTGACGTCATCTGGTGTTAGTGGGTCATGTAAACACACAAGGAGATTTTGTCTTTATTAATTAAAATCAGAGTTCTGGTTGGTGAAGGAGGTGGCGTGCGTTCGTGTTTCAGTAAGTGCGTGTGTGAGTGTGTGTGTGCGTGCCTGTGGGTACGGCCACATAATTGGACGAGTATATTAGTGGTTAAAAATTTAAACTTTCATTCTGTGAATTATTTTTCACTTAGCTGAGATAATGACCTGCGTAAGGTACGAGAGCGGGTTAATGATAATAATAATAAATTAATTAACGGTTTATTGAAAAGTTCTGCAGCCCGAAGGCTGAAAATATACATTGGACATAAATGACTTATTACATACATTGGTGGTTTAACAAAAGCCTTCATTAGAGAAAGGTAAAGGAACATACAGTGAACATACAGATTAATGTAGGTGTTGAACAGCAAACTCGGAGTGTAGTAACTCCCTCCCAGATGGTGTCAGGAGGAACTCACGTGGTGTAGTAGTTCCCTCAGATGGTGTTATGAGGGACCTGGCGTGGTGTAGTAATTCCCTCGCAGATGGTGTTATGAGGGGCCTCACGTGGTGTAGTAATTCCCTCACAGATGGTGTTATGAGGGGCCTGTGGTGTAGTACTCCCTCACAGATGGTATTATGAGGGACCTCACGTGGTGTAGTAATTACCTCACAGATGGTGTTATGAGGGACCTCACGTGGTGTAGTAATTCCCCACAGATGGTGTTATGAGGGACCTCACGTGGTGTAGTAATTACCTCACAGATGGTCTCACAGATGGTGTTATGAGGGACCTCACGTGGTGTGGTAATTACCTCACAGATGGTGTTATGAGGGGCCTCACGTGGTGTAGTAATTCCCTCACAGATGGTGTTATGAGGTCTATGTTTGTCTTTGGTAACCCCAAAATGTTCTACACTACTGAGGGTATACACAAACACTTGTTATCTTGAAAATAGGTTCTTATTCTCGTACTGGCGATATACAGGGGAACTAAACAGACAGTGGGCTTCCACACCATAAGGACTAGCGATCTCAACTCTTTGTATCACTCCGCGCTGGCATGTACAGATGCCAGCATTCACAAGCTGAATACATAAAATGTAAATATGATAATTCACATACATAACATGGTGCATAATAAATGGAAATATTACATAGGATTAATACATGTTCTGTAATACTTTACTATACATAATTAATAGAGTAATATAAGAATACACAGCTTAAGGTACTACTTCGTGTCCATATTATACATGAGGGGCCTGACGTGGTGTAGTAATTCCCTCACAGATGGTGTTATGAGGGACATGTGTCGTAATTCCCTCACAGATGGTGTTATGTGAGTGAGGTTTGGTCTTAGGCCTTCCTATCCTAGACGGATTAACACATCACTGGTTGTTGTTGGGTCTCACTGGCCGTTATCACTGGGTACCTGGGACCTCACTGTGTGAAGGTTAACTTGGGTACGACTATTACTGTTGAGTTGTTCTCACTGACTTAAGCACTGTTCACCACTGTTCACCTCTGTTTAACACTGGTTCCGTTCCTTTCCTAAATGAAATTGTAACTTCTGGCGAGAACTTGTTGATATTCCGGTGGGGAGGAGGGTTCAGGGGAGGGGGTTGGTATGGGCCAACTTAACAGTTGACCTGGCTGCTCCGAGAGGAGCGCCAGGCACGTCTTGACCCTTCTGTGGTCAAGGATGTGTGTGTGTGTGTGTGTTTGTGTGTGTTTTTAGTGTGTGCGAATGTGAGTGTGGGTGTGAGCGAATGTGAGTGTGTGCGTGGGTACGTGTGGTGCGCGTGCGTGTATATGAGCGTTTGTGTATATAGGAGGGTGTATTGGGTGTTGCAGGAGGGTGTAGTGGGTGTTGCAGAGGGGTGTAGTTGGTGTTGCAGGAGGGTGTAATGGGTGTAACAGGAGAGTGTAGTGGGTGTTGCAGGAGGATGTAGTGGGTGTTGCAGAAGGGTGTAGTGAGTCTTGCAGGAAGGTGTAGTGGTTGTTGCAGGAGGGTGTAGTGGGTGTTTTAGGAGGGTGTAGTGGGTGTTGCATGAAGGTGTAGTGGTTGTTACGGGAGAGTGTAGTGGGTGTTGCAGGAGGGTACAGTGGGTGTTGCAGGGAGTGTAGTGGGTGTTGCAGGAGGGGTACAGTGGGTGTTGCAAGAGTGTAGTGGGTGTGCAGGAGGTACAGTGGTTTGCAGGAGGGTGTGAGTAGGTGTGCAGGAGGGTGTAGTGGTGTTGCAGGAGTGTGCAGGTGGGTGTTGCAGGAGGGTGTAGTGGGTGTTGTAGGGAGGGGTGTAGTCGGTGTTGCAGGAGAGTGTAGTGGGTGTTGCAGGAGGGTGTAGTGGGTGTTGTAGGATGGTACAGTGGGTGTTGCAGGAGGGTGTAGTGGGTGTTGTAGGATGGTACAGTGGGTGTTGCAGGAGGGTGTAGTGGGTGTTACAGGAGGGTGTAACGGGTGCTGCAGGAGGGTGTAGTGGGAGGGTGTAGTGGGTGTTGCAGGGGAGTGTTTTGGGTGTTGCAGGAGGGTGTATTGGGTGTTGCAGAAGGGTGTATTGTGTGTTGCAGGAGGGTATAGTGCGTGTTGCAGGAGGGTGTATTGGGTGTTGCATGAGGGTATAGTGGGTGTTGCGGGAGGGTGTAGTGGGTGTTGTAGGAGGGTGTAGTCGGTGTTGCAGGAGGGTACTTAAATTAATCTCAAGTGAGTCACAGGTGCTGATAATAACCTCAAGTGAGTCACAGGTGCTTTATATAGACTTATAAATAATATTAGCCCATGCCTCGCTGTGTAGCCCTGAAGACAGACAAGTGACTATAACGTCTGATCGTTTATTTACACTTTTCCTGGCTTCATGAGCCAGTTAGTTCATCGCACATCCGCCTAGCACACCCCGTTAAAGTGAGACCTCGGATATACATTTACATTTGGCTAATAGTGTTACATTGTTTTGACAGATAATAATTATGACGTGGAGAAGTGTCTGGAATTTAAATTCGTGGTCTGCATTATAAATATAATGTGGGTGTATAATTTTGGTATGGTGAAACCTTTTTCTTCCATTGTCTTTTATATTGTGAGGAGTAATATCACCACCACCCTTACACCACTACTACCAATATCACCAGCAGCATTACTAACAATATAATTATCACCACCACCCCTGCTACCACAATCACCACCAGCGCTACTAGCAATATAATTAACACCACCACCACTACCACAATCACCACCAGCACTACAACAATATAATTATCATCACCACTACTACCACAATATAATTATCATCACCACCACAATCACCACCATCGCTACAACAATATAATTATCACCACCACCTCTGCTACCACAATCACCACCAGCGCTACTAATATAGTTATCACCACTACCACAATCACCACTAGCGCTACAAAAAAATAATTATCACCACTACCACAATCACCACCAGCGCTACTAGCAATATAATTAACACCACCACCACTACCACAATCACCACCAGCACTACAACAATATAAATATCATCATCACCAGCGGTATAACAATATAACTATTATCACCACTACTACCACAATCACCACCAGCGCTACAATATAATTATCATCACCACCACTACCCACAATATAATTATCACCACCACCACTACTACCACAATCACCACCAGCGCTACAATTTAATTATCATCATCACCATCACTACCACCACCAGCGCTACAACAATATAATTATCATCACCACCACTACTACAATCACCGCCAGCGCTACTAACAATATAATTATCATCACCACCACTACCACAATATAATTATCATCACCACCACTACTACAATCACCACCAGCGCTACTAACAATATAATTATCATCACCACCAGCGCCACAACAATATAATTATCACCACCACCACCACTACCACAATCACCACCAGCGCTACAACAATATAATTATTACTACCACCTCTACTACCACAATCACCACCAGCGCCACAATATAATTATATCACTACCACAATCACCACTACCTACAATATAAATCACCACCACCACACAATCACCACCAGCGCTACTAACATTATAATTATCATCACCACCACTACCACAATATATCACCACCACCACTACTACCACAATCACCACCAGCGCTACAACTATATAAATACCACCACTACCACAATATAATTATCATCACCACCACTACCACAATATAATTATCACCACCACCACCACTACACAATCACCACCAGCGCTACTAACAATATAATTATCATCACCACCACTACCAATCACCACCAGCGCTAACAATATAATTATCATCACCACCACTATCACAATCACCACCAGCGCTACTAACAATATAATTATCATCACCACCACTACCACAATCACCACCAGCGCTACTAACAATATAATTATCACCACCACCACTAACAATATAACAATATAATCATCACCACCACTACCACAATCACCACCAGCGCTACTAACAATATAATTATCACCACCACCACTACCACAATCACCACCAGCGCTACTAACAATATAATTATCACCACCACCACTACCACAATCACCACCAGCGCTACTAACAATATAATTATCACCACCACCACCACCACAATCACCACCAGCGCTAATAACAATATAATTATCACCACCACCACTACCACAATCACCACCAGCGCTACTAACAATATAATTATCACCACTACCACAATCACCACCAGCGCTAATAACAATATAATTATCATCACCACCACTACACAATCACCACCAGCGCCACAACAATATAATTATCACCACCACCACTACCACAATCACCACCAGCGCTACTAACAATATAATTATCACCACTACCACAATCACTCGTTCAATAATCGCCTTACATCCGTTCAGGAAGCCGTGTTGAAGGTTTCTATTTTTTGTACATGTTAACGGAATGAATCTTTTTACACACACACACTAGCTAGAGAGGAGACCTCTCTCTTAATGTTCCTATGCATACTTCCATCTTGCGTAATATACTGTGTAAGTTTCCCTGAAGGTGGGCTTATGTGTTGAGCATTTCGAGAGGCATGGATGGATCTGGCTGTTGGAGGGGAAACTTTCAAGTGTTTAGCGGTGCAGGGAAAGTCTTAGGTCTTTTGTAGGACAGGGAAAGTCTTGTTTATTTAGCGGGACAAGGAAAGTCTTGGGTGTTTAGCGAGACAGAGAAAACATGGTGATTTAATCTGGTTTCCTACTGGGAAAACCGTTAGGTATATAGAAGCGAAAATATTATCCGTTGTTGAGTAGACCTGTGTATTAGCAAGGCATACGAGACCTTTCTTTCCGCTTGAGGAAAGTGTTGGCTGTTTAAAGAACTGCTTCGTCCTGTTTTATGCAAAGGGAAGTGTTGAATATTTCGGTGGGAACTACTTTGTGGGTTTTACTGGCGGTTTTCTCTCTTGGGAGAAAGTCATGGTCATTTTGGAGTTAGAGGCGCACTTCATCTCGCTTTCTTTTAGAGAGAGTTAGAGGCGGTGGTCGTGACTCGCCCTGGGTTGGACACGACACAGAACATATTTTTAGAGAGTAGTGAGGGAGTGTTACCCCTTATTTATGCTGTGGCGTAAAAGCTGAATAATGGGAGTTAAATAATGTAAACTTCAGAATGAATGCAAACGTTTGGGAGCTACACAACGAAAGCCAAAGAACAGAAGCTAAGGAATGTCCTCTATGCTATGTAATTACTACATTGAATCAGGAGTGCTTGAAACATTCTTGTACTCTATCCTAAGAATGTGTGTGTGTGTGTGTGTGTGTGTGTTTATTTATGTATGTGCGCGCGCGCAGGCTTCATGGTGCTCGTCATCGACAATTACCTTCGCGTTAATGCTTGTGTGAGTAAAGGTAGTACCGTTGGTAGCAGCGGTGAAGAGGGGGGGGGGCGTGGTTCTTTAACGGTGATGATAATGAGGGACGAGAGAAGAGGAGTAGTGAGAGAGAGAAGAGAAGGAGAAGGGGAAGACGAGGAGGAGAAGGGGAGAGACGAGGAGGAGAAGGGGAGAGACGAGGAGGAGAAGGGAAGAGACGAGGAGGAGAAGGGGAGAGACGAGGAGGAAAGAAGAAGAGAAAGATGGCAGGAGAGCAAATGGGTGAAGTTAAAATCATGGATTGGTGAAAGGAGGAGGAAGAAGATGAGAAAATTAGGACAAGTAGGATGGAAGGCGGGAGAGAGGAGAGTGGTGGGAGGGGAGTCACAAAACCGCAGCTGTTCTTTGATCGTCGTTTTTTGTAAATTAATTTTCTTTACCTCAGAAGGAAACTTCCATTGTATTTATCTAGCCGATCACAGCAGCAGCGCGATCGTTAGGGTATTACGTTTGTGTAATTTGTGTTCAGTTTACACCATTGTGGTTGAGTAGCATTAACTTGTAAACTGTAGAGGTTTGCTATCACTCAGAAATTATTGCAAATAATAAGTTCCTTTAACACTAAACCCATCCGCATTAGCATATGTGGATAAGTTGTTTAATTACTAGCATAACTTAACCTGAATTGACTAAATTAAATATAATCGAACGTAACCATCCATAAGAAAAGATTTAAGATTTTTTCAAGTTTGCCCCTTCTGTTCAATTTCTTTCTTTTTTTTTCATAAAGAAACGAAATTGAACTTAACAGAATCTAACCTTAATTTGAACCCGTTGAACTGAGCGTCTGTTGGGCTGGGAAGGAAGAGGTGGGTTAATTTACGAATGATTTCTGTGTGTGGAGTGTTCGGAGGTCATGCTTGCCTTCGTGACTCTTGCATTAAGGCCGCAAGTGCCTGAAGTGTCATGGGTTTTGTCAGCATGTGACATATAGTGACAGGAGGATGAGTGTGTGCTGGGAAAAGTTTCCGTGCAATTCAGCTGTTTAAGGCAAAGCAAAGAAGGTCCCTAATAATGTCAAGTGCCAGGCCCGTCTCTAGGAGGAGGTATATCTGGTCAGGGAGGGACGAGGTGTTGGTAACTGCTTGGGACCTGCAGGAGGAGATCATAGGGCAAGTGAGGATGTAGTGAGAGTCGGGTTGACCACAAAATTTACAAATAGTGCAGCCAGGCTCAGGGTTGCCAATGTACTCCCATAGGTGCCTGTACCCCAAGCGCAGTCTCGTGTGCACAATCTATTGGGACTCAGTCAGAGGTTGTCATCTCCGGTTACCCACACCAGCCCACTGACCTGCCGACCTTGATGTATAGAAGCATATATCGTTTCAGCGAAGACCGAGGCGATACTCCTCAAAATCGTCTTGGTCGATCTGAGTGTAAGTCTGTCATTTAACTGTCTCAAAAATTATGGTGCAATCACAGTGATACTTTGCCTACGTGCAGTGTAAGAGCCTGGGACAGTGTGACCAGAGTTTGTTTGTGCTGTAGTGGGACGAAGAATGTCAGGATCTAGGTTGTAACTGTGTGTGTGTGTGTGTGTGTGTGTGTGTGTGTGTGTGTGTGTGTGTGTGTGTGTGTGTGTGTGTGTGTGTGTGTGTGTGTGTGTGTGTTGAATACCAGTGTTCACCTCCAGTATAATTCGTGGCACGTGAAGGCTTTTTGCCTGTCGGTAATAATGGATATGAAGGAGAAAGTGATAATATTGTAAACGCGTGAAAGTTAGAAAACAGAAAGTTTGGTGAAATTTAGCTTACCTTGTGAGATATAAATATTCTGAACTTAATTAGCGAATATTCGATGAAAACGGAAGATAAGTAGATAACAAGTGGAAAGTTTAATGAAATTTGGACTTGCTGAAGATGTAAAGAAGTACAGTATGTATAATGTATAGAACGGTAGAAAGTGAGACAATAGTCGATAAAAATATTGGGAAGTGAATAATGTGAAATATAAAGAATAATACCGCTAACGAGACGGCAGCTCACGTATGTAATAATAACAGGTGAGAAGTAGTGCTAACCCAACGAAGACAATACAGGTAGAGATTGTGACTGATTGGTTGAGAGCGATACGGTTCACCCAAGATATTATTATGGTAGAGGAAGGTACAGGGCGTGGGGCCGGGGACGACTTGAGAGAGAGAGAGAGAGAGAGAGAGAGAGAGAGAGACCCGGACTACCACCACGATTACAACCTCCTCATCCCCTCAACGCCTTGGCCCTAGACAGACACCCACACAGACGGACCATCCATCATTTATATTTAATTGTGGGTAAAGTTTATTAAATCTCGCCATCCGCCATCTTGATGGTCTAGTTACCGTTTAAGGAGGAAGTTGTGACCGTCAGTGTATGTTATGTGACCTTGTGCGTATCGTACGGTCGTGTGTGTATTTAATGACACTGTAGGGACTGTACGCAGTATACGGTCGTGTGCGTATGTTATGACCCTGCGAACGTCTTATGGCCGTGTGCACATCTTAGGTCCAGGTGCGTATGTTATGACCTGCACATCTTACGGTCATGTGGTATGTCATGATCCTGTGTGTTTGCGCATGTGTGTGTCTGGGTGAGTGCTTGTGTGTGTGTGTGTGTGTGTGTGTGTGTGTGTGTGTGTGTGTGTACACACATGGGAGGTCTTGAATTGAATTGAATTGAATTGAATCAGATTTTTTAGATTGTCCCTGAGGGGGCTAGTTTATTGGGCACCCCCTTACATCCTGTGCTAAGTGAAGCGTTTACAGCGTCCATCTGGGAAGTATGCTTAGTTCATGCTTGCCTTTATGGCTCATGCATTAAGGGCGTAAAAACCTGAAGGGTCATGGATTTTGTCAGCAAGTTACATAAAGTGAGAGAATAATGAGTGTGTGGGGGGAAAATTCCCGGTACATTTCATCTGCTTATGGCAAAGCGTGGCAGGTCCCTAATAATGTCAAGTGCCGGTCACTAGGAGGAGGGATATCTGGTCAGGGAGGGAAGAGGTGTTGGATCAGTTTACAGGGCCGGGATATTAGAGATACAGAGTGATCAACAACTACATTAACATGGGCGAACCTTTTGATAATTACACTCACGATGATTACATTTATTTAACTCAAGAGAACAATTATGACGGACGGAGTATCGCCGAGACTACAACTGTTACCACGTTTTCAAGACATCTTCAGAGGTTTAGACGAAAGCTAAGGTGCTCCATTGTTTCCCTTTTTCCTGTGTGATTTTATCAAGATTTATCTTATCCACGTTTCCATTGTAGATATATATATATATATATATATATATATATATATATATATATATATATATATATATATATATATATATATATATATATATATATATATAAATAAATAAATAAATATAGAAACCGGACAGATTATATTCTTATACCTAATAATGAATGATCGTCGGTGAAAGTGATTATACGAATCACTGGGGTAACTGACGACCCTCTTCCAAGGTGTCACAGGCGTACCAGCCGTGTACGAGGTACAGTACTGTACACAGATGCGAGTGTCGGGTTGTTTAACTTTCCCCTGATGTATTCACCATAACTTGGGAAGACGGTTGTTTTTAGACGGTACAGTATAATAAGTTGATAGAGAATGAAAAGATATTGAAGCTTAACATTAAGTTACTGTATAATGATTGACAAGGTAAATAAACAATGAAAAATATTATTATGTAAATTATCAATGTGTATATCTATATACTGTATAGAGCATCGTGAAGTAGACGTCTGCTTATATACATACAGTATGTGTTTTTAAACTCACAGCATTTGAATTTTTGGTTGTGTGTTGGTGGGTGGGCGGAGTGGCGGGTGATGGTTCCGTGTGGGTGATTTCACAACCATTTTTTTTTTTGCACACAACTGAGCTTATAACAGCCTGGCATAAACACAAAGCAAATGTGGACTTTGTGGCGGCAGGGTTCTGAGTGCAGCCCCCTAAACAAAAAATTAAGTTTTCCCTTGACAGTGTCTCTGTCAACTTGTATGTTGCCAGTGTCTGCTTCACAGCTCCTGTTTGCCAGTGTCTGCTTCATGGCTACTGTCTGCCAGTGTCTGCTTCACGGCTATTGTCTGCCAGTGTCTGCTTCACGGCTCCTGTCTGCTTCACATCTCCTGTCTGCCAGTGTCTGCTTTATGGCTACTGTCTGCCAGTGTCTGGCTTCCACGGTCCTGGTCTGCCAGTGTCTGCTTGGCTACTGTCTGCTCCTACTGTTGCAGTGTCTGCAGTGTCTGCCAGTGTCTGCTTTATCCTGGTGCCAGTGTCTGCTTGTCATGGCTACTGTCTGCCAGTGTCTGCTTCACGGCTATTGTCTGCCAGTGTCTGCTTCACGGCTCCTGTCTGCTTCACATCTCCTGTCTGCCAGTGTCTGCTTTATGGCTACTGTCTGCCAGTGTCTTTATGGCTACTGTTTTCCAGTGTCTGCTTCACGTCTATTGTCTGCCAGTGTCTGCTTTACGGCTCCTGGTGCCAGTGTCTGCTTCACGGCTATTGTCTGCCAGTATCTGCTTCGCGGCTCTTGTCTGCCAGTGTCTTCTTCACGGCTTTTGCCTGCCAGTGTCTGCTTTAGGGCTACTGTCTGCCAGTGTCTGCTTCATGGCTACTGTCTGCCAGTGTCTGCTTCAAGGCTCCTGTTCGTTCCCGTTAAGGTTCATTTCACGTCAAAACTTTGTTAGATTGGGAAAATTTTAAATTTAATGTTCTGAAGTTTAAACAAATTCGCCTGTGTATGTTTTGTTTTTGTTTTTGTTTTTCCGGCGAAGTTGTGGAACCGTTGATTGATTTTGGCCAAAGAGATGAGGATCCTGAAAAGCTGGTATGTCCTTTGTTTATCATGTCCTAACTGGAGGATACGAGCACTCATTTACGGTCGAGTGTCAGTACAGTTTCGATGCCATCATGCCTCTGTCTTTGTGCTGAGGTTGAGCGCGTTGCATGAGTCCTCACATCTCTGTCTGGCGGGAGACTTTAACCCTTTGAGAACGATGATTTAACCCCTTGAGATATTAAGTTCAAGTTTAAACCATTGTCTTCAAAAGGTTATAGTTCATCTCCTCAAAATGTTTTAATTTAAATCGTCCTCAAAGAGTTATAACTAAAACCAAGGTGTTTTAGTTAAAACCGTCATCCCCCAACAGTCACCATGTCATCACCAACACTATCACCATGTTATCACGAACACTATTAACATGTCATCATGAACACTGCCACCATGTCATCACCAACACTGCCACCATGTCATCACCAACACTGCCACCATGTCATCACCAACACTGCCACCATGTCATCACCAACACTGCCACCATGTCATCACCAACACTGCCACCATGTCATCTGGGAATAAGATGTATGCCAACATGTCATCGATCTTACTCTTGACCTGGGGAGGAGTACGTTGTTTGGTCTACTGTTGGGAGTAAAACAGAATAACGTTGTGAACCTCGCGAGTGTGTCGGGATCACGGTCACAACACAAGCTACAAGGAGCGTCAGACAGAGCTTCCTCAGTGACACGGGAGCGAGGGAGTTGGGGAAGGGAAAGAGGGAGGAAGGGAGGGAGGTATGACGTCGGAAACACACACACACGCACACACACACATACACCCACCCGGCCGGCACCAGCACACAGCCCGGGCCACCCCTCAGTCCTCCTCCCCTTCAGTCTGCCAGATACATGGTGAGTGAGAGGAGGTGGTGTGGTAGAGCTCTTTCTTTCCTTGCCATGCTCGCCCATCAGCGTCGCAGTCCTCTTGCTGGTGGTGGTGCTGCTCCTCCAAGTGGCGTCGCACCTCCCCTGTCGGTGTCTCAGGCACCCTTTTCATGGCTGACAATGAAGATAGAGGACGTCGCCAGAATGAAAGCGAGGACAGTGGTGTTCACGGTGATGGAGGAAGAACATTAGCGTTGATGTATGGCGAGGGTCTGGAGGACAGACCATGTGGAAAGTGGATTGACAATTTGAGAGATTAAACCTGAAAGTGTGGATCAGAGACCATGTGGAGTACGATAACCTGGATGTATGAAGAAAACATTGTATATAATATATATATATATATATATATATATATATATATATATATATATATATATATATATATATATATATATTTATTTATTTTTTGGGTAGTTTGTTTCCGCTTGGATGGTCGTGGGGAAGAATTTCAACGATGTAGATTAATTATAAATAGAAGGTCAAATATTTATTGAGTGAAATCGTCATGCAAGTTAACATTGGTTCAGTATGTAAATAGACAGTGCAGGAACACGATGATAAACAGTAAGTCGGTTCAACCAAGTGTAACCTAAGATGTACACAACGATGATAACTACTGGATCACTGTAAAGTTTTGTCTGGTGTGAAGTGAGAGACTTTGAAAGGACATCAGTGAGGGAGAGGAGGGTGTGGTGTTGGTGGGAGATCAGCTGGTGCAGCATCCCAGGTGTGTGTGTGTGTGTGTGTGATCCCAGGTACACAGGTTATGGTGTTGGAGTCGGTGGTAATAATGAGTCACACTGATGATGAGGACAGTGTGATAATGATGATGATGATAGTGTGATGATAATGATGATGACGACAGTGGGATGATGATGAAGCAACAGTGAGGGCGAGCTGCCGTGATGGCGTTGTGCCTGTGTTTGTGTATCCTCTGCCCAGTAAGGCACGGGTGATGGTGTGTGGTGAGGTCATTGTTAATAGTGGCAGTAGCAACAGCGACGACGTTGGTATAGTGACGGTAGCGTTGCCTTTTCACAGAGATGTAGTGAACTGTGATGAAGAAACAGTAAGTTTAGATAGAGATGTTGGCCGATGATATGGTGACTGTTGGTGATGGTATGGTGACAGTGTTGGTATGGTGACAGTGTTGGTGATGGTATGGTGAGTGTTGGTGATGACATGGTGACAGTTGGTAATAAGGTGACAGTGTTGGTGATGACATGGTGACTGTTCGTGATGGCATGGTGACAGTGTTGGTGATGGCATGGTGACAGTGTTGATGATGACAAGGTGACAGTGTTGGTGGCTGTGTTGGCAGTGATGGTGACTGTTGGTAGTAACGGTATTGGTGATAACTGCATGCTAGTGTCAACGGTGTCAGCCTCGATAATTTTAGTTTAGACAGTAACAGACGGTGAGGGCAGTGAGAGGGGTGGTGGAGAGAGGGCAGTGAGAGGGGTGGTGGAGAGAGGACAGTGAGAGGGGTGGTGGAGAGAGGAGGACACTGACAGTAGCAACACACAGGGCGGGGTGTTCCCAGAAGACGAGCGCTTTAACCTTTAAATCTCTCCCTCTCCTCCTCCCGTCCCCAGCTGTGTTTATAACAGGGGTGAGGTGGAGTGAGTGTGTAGGCGGAGGGCGGCGGTGATGGCCAACAAGGGGTCAGGCCCTAACATGAACCACACTCCTCCTCCTATTGCTACCATCATGTGCATTTCCTTATACCACGAGGGTATTTCACCCACATCTCCCTGCCCACTGCCTGACGGAGGTGATGGCAGCTAGCAGGTCAGGGCCCACTGTATTACTCCTACTGCTGCTGTGATGGGCATTTCCTGACACCACCAATCGTATCCCCTCCTTCCCCTGTCACGAGGGTAATGTGGTGCCTGGCACTATGTGGGAGTGTCGTTGTACAGGATAAAAATAATTGAGTGATTTCCTCTCGGATATACATATCTTTGTTTAAATTCGGTGATTTTACACTTGTCTATTCTATATTGAATATTGTTATTGTTCATACGACAGACAGTCTCTCTCTCTCTCTCTCTCTCTCTCTCTCTCTCTCTCTCTCTCTCTCTCTCTCTCTCTCATCTCTCTCTCTCCTCTCTCTCTCTCTCCTCTCTCTCTCTCTCTCTCTCTCTCTCTCTCTCTCTCTCTCTCTCTCTCTCTCTCTCTCTCTCTCTCCTCTCTCTCTCTCTCTCTCTCCCCCCCCCCCCCCCCCTCTCTCTCTCTCTCTCTCTCTCTCTCTCTCTCTCTCTCTCTCTCTCTCTCTCTCTCTCTCTTGGGCGCAGCTGACTATTCTTCACTGGGGACGTGTTTATTCAAATGTTGTTATTGTTCATACGACAAGAGTGTGTGTGCGCGTGAAGGAACAGATGTTTGTTGTGTGCTTACCAGTTTGTGGTAGAATTTAAAATGCTCATATTTGTTTATGAATGTCTGTGGGAGTATATACAAGGACGTGTTGAGTAAATTGTTGAAGTATAGAAGAAAAAACTTGCCTTTCTTAATTGTAGATGTTGTTTGGAGAGTAGTGGTGTGGTGGGCGTGAAGAAACACACGGTTGAGGCGCGGTGCCCACCAGAGCCAGACAAATGTTTGTTGACTTGTCATCAGTACAGTGTCCCGCTGCTGGAAAGACAGGGTTGGGGTGGAGTGGAGGTTGGGAGGTGGTGGAGGTAGGGAGGGGGTGAGGTGGAGGTAGGGAGGGTGGTGGAGTAGGGAGGGTGATGGAGTAGAGGGGTGGTGGAGGAGGGAGGGGGTGAGTGGAGGGGTGGGGAGGGAGGTGGTGGGAGGGGTGAGTGGAGGTAGGGAGGGGTGGAGTGGAGGTGGGAGGTGGTAGGTAGGGAGGGTGGTGGAGGTGGAGGGGTGAGTGGAGGTGGTGGGGGAGGGGGTGAGTGGAGGTAGGGAGGGGTGAGGTGGAGTGGGGAGGGGTGTGAGTGGAGGTGGGGAGGGGTGGTGGAGGTTGGGAGGGGTGGTGGGTGGGGAGGGTGAGTGGAGGTAGGGAGGGGTGGTGGGTGGGGAGGGGGTGGTGGGTGGGGAGGGGGTGGTGGAGGTTGGGAGGGTGAGTGGGTGGGGAGGGGGGTGGGTGGGTTGGGGAGGGGTGGGTGGGTGGGGGTTGGTGGAGGTGGGGAGGGGGTTGGGTGGGTGGGGTGGGTGGGGAGGTGAGTGAGTAGGGAGGGTGGTGGAGGTAGGGAGGGGTGAGTAGAGGTGGGAGGGGTGGTGGGATGGGGGGTAGGGAGGGGTGAGTGGAGGTGGGAGGGTGGTGGAGTGGGAGGGTGAGTGGAGGTAGGGAGGGGGTGAGTGGAGGTGGGAGGTGAGTGGAGGTGGGAGGGTGAGTGGAGGTGGGGAGGGTGAGTGGAGTGGGAGGGGGTGAGTGGTGGGGAGGGGAGGTGGAGGTGGGAGGTGGTGGGTGGGGAGGGTGAGGTGGAGGTGGGGAGGGGTGGTGGAGGTGGGGAGGGTGGGTGGGGAGGGGTGGTGGAGGTGGGGAGGGGGTGGGTGGGTGGGGGAGGTGGGTGGGGAGGGGAGGTGGGTGGGGAGGGGGTGGTGGAGTGGGAGGGTGAGTGGGTAGGGAGGGGGTGAGTGGAGGTGGGGAGGTGGGTGGAGTGGGAGGGTGGTGGAGGTGGGGAGGGGTGGTGAGTGGGTGGGGAGGGGTGGGTGGAGGTGGGGAGGGGGGTGGTGGGTTGGGGAGGGGGTGGTGGAGGTGGGGAGGGGGTGGTGGAGGTGGGGAGGGGGTGGGTGGGTGGGGAGGGGTGAGGTGGAGGTGGGGGAGGGGGTGGGTGGGTGGGGAGTGGTGGGTGGGGAGGGTGGTGGAGGTGAGGGGGTGGTGGAGGTGGGGGAGGGTGGTGGGTGGGGAGGGGGGTGGGTGGAGGTGGGGAGGGGTGAGTGGAGGTAGGGAGGGTGGTGGAGTAGGAGGAGTGAGTGGAGGTGGGGAGGGTGGTGGAGGTAGGGGAGGGGTGGTGGAGGTGGGGAGGGTGGTGGGTGGGGAGGTGGTGGTGGGGAGGGGTGGTGGGTGGGGAGGGGTGGGTGGGTGGGGAGGGGGTGGTGGGTTGGGGAGGGTGAGTGGGTGGGGAGGGGTGAGGTGGAGGTGGGGAGGGGTGGGTGGGGAGGGGTGGTGGGTGGGGAGGGTGGGTGGGTGGGGAGGGGGTGGTGGAGGTGGGGGGTGGGTGGGGAGGGTGGTGGGTGTAGGGAGGGGGTGGTGGAGGTGGGAGGGGTGGTGGAGGTAGGGGAGGGGTGGTGGAAGTGGGGAGGGTGGTGGAGGTAGGGAGGGGTGGTGGAGGTGGGGAGGGTGGTGGAGGTGGGGAGGGTGGAGTGGGTGGGGAGGGGTGGTGGGTGGGGAGGGTGAGTGGAGGTGGGGAGGGGTGGTGGAGTGGGGTGGTGGGTGGGGAGGGTGGGGTGGAGGTGGGGGGGTGAGTGGGTGGGGGAGGTGGTGGGTGGGGAGGGGGTGGGTGGAGGTTGGGAGGGGGTGGGGTGGAGGTGGGGAGGGGTGAGGTGGAGGGGGTTGGGGAGGGGGTGAGTGGGTGGGGAGGGGTGGTGGGTGGGGAGGTGGTGGAGTGGAGGGTGAGTGGAGGTAGGGAGGTGAGTGGAGGTGGGAGGGTGGTGGAGGTAGGAGGGTGAGTGGAGGTAGGGAGGGTGAGTGGGTAGGGATGGGGGTGGTGGAGTGGGGAGGGTGAGGTGGAGGTGGGGAGGGTGGGTAGGGAGGAGGTGGGGTGGAGTGGGAGGGTGGTGGAGGTGGGGTTGGTGGGTGGGGAGGGGTGGGTGGGGATGGGTGGGTGGGGAGGGTGGGTGGAATGGGGAGGGTGGTGGAGGTGGGAGGGTGGTGGGGAGGGTGGGTGGGTGGGGGGTGGGTGGAGGTGGGGGAGGGTGGGTGGGGAGTGGGGAGGGTGAGTGGAGTGGGGAGGGTGAGTGGGTGGGGAGGGGTGGTGGAGGTGGGAGGGGTGGAGTGGAGGTGGGGAGGGTGGAGTGGAGGTAGGGAGGGGTGAGGTGGAGGTGTGGAGTGAGATGAGTGGGTGGGAGAGGGTGGAGGTGGGTGGGGAGGTGAGTGGGTTGGGGTGGTGGAGTGGGGAGGGTGGAGGTGGGGAGGGTGGAGTGAGAGTTGGGGAGGGGGTGGTGGGTGGGGAGGGTGGGTGGGTGGGGAGGGTGGGTGGGGTGGGGAGGGGGTTGGTGGGTTAGGGAGGGGTGGAGGTAGGAGGGAGGTGGTGGAGGTGGGGAGGGTTGGTGGAGGTGGGGAGGGGGTGGTGGAGGTGGGGATGGTGGGTGGGGTGGGGTGGGGTGGGGGTGGGTGGGGTGGGTGGAGGTTGGGTGGAGGTTGGGGATGGTGGGGGGGTGGGTTGGGGAGGGTGGGGGTTGGGGAAGCACAGAGAGGAAAGAAAGTCTCAAAGAAAGAAGGGGAAGAGAGATGATGTAAGTTTTAAGTGTAATGAATAAAATAAAGCCACTGAAGGGAGGGGGGGGTAAGGGTGATAGCAGGAGGAGGAGTTATCTAGGTAATGAGAAAAAATACCCACGTGAGGGAGGGAGGTTGAGTGTGTTTGTTTGTGAAGAGTGCGGGAAAGGGAAGTAAGAATGCATAGATGGGAAATTAGGAATACACAGAAGGAAAGGCAGGAATCCAGAGAGGGAATACAGAGTTGGGTAAACATGAATTCAGAAAGGGGAAGTAGGAATCCAGGAAAGGGGACCACGTGAATTGGGAGGGGGCGAGAAGGTGGTGGTTTATGAGAGGGAGAGAGAAAGAGAGAGAGAGAGGCTGGTTACTTTGCGTTTGTCTGTGACCGTTTAGAAGGTGCCCGGTGTCGTGGCAACGGGGAAAGCAGAGGTGAGTGTTGGTGATGGAACAGGGGAATAGTGTTTGGAGAGCAATATGGAGGAATACAAAGGAGGGAAAGGAGGAGGACAAGAGGAGAAAATAATACGGCTTGGCAATGAAATGTAGAGGAGGGAGATTGGGGAAAAGAATAAGATATTGTGAGAATTTTAGGAGGGATGACAAAAGGAAGGAAGGAAGAGATATGAAAGAAAAAATAATAAGACTTACAGTAAAGGAATAAAGTGGATAGAGGAGAAAAAAAAGCTGAACAAAGGGAACATTTGCAAATAGTAGAAACGAAAATAGGTTAAGAAATGATGGATATTGTTTTTCATTTATTTTATTGTTTCCCCCAACAAGAAGTTCGTCCTTGAAATTTGGGGTTAACAGGAGGTATAACTCTAGAGACCCAGGGCTACGTGTACCTGTGTGTGTGGTCCTTGTAGTGGTGTTTAGGTGAGGCATGTTGTGTGCGCGTGTAGGGGGGCCCCGGGGTGAGTTAAGGAGGTATGGGAAAAATGTGTGTGTTGGGGGGCGGTATGTGTCTCGTGGGGTGGGATGATGTAAGAACATAAGAACATAAGAATGGAGGAAACTGCAGCGGGCCTATTGGCCCATACTGGGCAGTCCCGTTTACACCCAACCCCTATTGCTCATATGAGCATCCAACCTATGTTAGAAGCAATTCAGTATTCGAGTTAATGATGATGTTGGTAACTTGTTCCATTCATCCACTACTCTGTTTCAAAACCAGTGTTTCCAATTTCACGCCTAAATCTAAATTTGTCTAATTTAAAACCATTGTTACGAGTTCGCTCCTGGTTGGATAATTTGAGTGCCTTTGTAATGTCCTTTGTTTAGCCCTGCCTTCACTTATACACCTCTATCAGGTCGCCCTCGCTCTACGTCTCTCAAGGAGTGCAAATTAAGATGCTTTAACCTGTCTCTCTATACTCAAGGTTCCTAATGCGGGATTAGTCTTGATCATTCTCCTCTGAATTCTTCCAAAGATTCTATATTCATTCTGTAATACGGATGAAGAACTGAACTCGTAATCCAGGTGTGGTCTCACAAGAGCAAGATACAGTTTTAGGATGACCTCGCTAGTCTTGTAACTAACACTCCTTTGTATGAACAAGTACTTTATTAGCCTTGTTACGAGCAAAACACATTGTTTACTTGGCTTAAGGTTCTACTTATCATTACTCCTAAATCTCTCTCTCGCAGTCGGATTTCTCTATGGCATCGTTGTTCATCTGGTATCTGGTTTCCTGTTTACATCTCCTATACTGAGTACTTTACATTTGTCGACGTTGAATTTCATCTGCCATTTTCAGACCATTCAAAATTTGTTTAGATCTTCCTGTAGTTTGCCGAGTCCTCGTCAGATTTGATAACACGTCCTATTTTAGTGTCATCAGCAAATTTACTTATGTTGCTGTCTATGCCGATATCTATGTCGTTTATGTATATAATAAACAATAATGGTCCAAGTACTGGCACTGGGGAACTCCTTGTGACGTCGCTCCAATGGGACTTAGTGCCGTTATGCTCACTGCTGTTTCCTGTCCTGTAACTACGCCTATCCATAATCTTTGATGCCATGAGCTTCTCTTTCTAATTAGTCTTTCGTGGGGACTCTGTCGAAGGCTACTAAAAGTCGAGATATACCACATCATAATTGTGCCCCTCGTCCACCGATTCGAAACTGATGAAAAGAATGTTAATAGATTAGTTAGGCAAGAACGTCCGCTTGTGAAGCCATGCTGGGAATCATTGATCAATCAATTGCTTCTCCAGGTGATTTCGAATAGAGTTGAAATGATTGCTTCCAGTAATTTGCCTACTATTGATGTTAGACTGATTGGGCGGTAGTTTGAGGATAGTGATCTATCCCCCTTCTTGAAAATCGGTATTACATTCGCTATCCTCCAGGATTCTGGTACTACACCTGTTTTTAAGGACATGTTAAACAACTTTGCTAAGGGCATACTAAGCGGTATGTATGTGGTGGGGAGTAGGGGTGGGATGATGTGAGGGGCGGTGTATGTGTACGCTCTTGTTACTTCGGCCAGGCATTGTATTGTTGGGTTCTGACCTGGTTCTTCCGTTCTTTACGTCATTATCATGTCTGACGCAGCTACCGTAAAGGTAACGGGTTGCCAGAGCTGGTACCTCCCCCTGACCACCACACCGCGCCTGTCCTCAACACCGTAGTATCTTCATCCTCACACATGTTGAAATGCCTTCCATGTCATTCTGACACCAGTGGTCTATCCGACTGCAGACTTGAATAAATCTTGTCAGCACTATAAATCTTATATTTTCTATTCAGTTTTTCAAACTCAGAAAGAATATTTTTACGCCAAATCTAGGGAAGGTTTGCATCTGGGAGGCCACCCTTTGGAGACCAGAACATGTTGGAAGTATCCAACTTTACTGTTACATTCCACGTTGTGGACTGATGGACACGTTGAGGTATATAACAATATGTTTTAAGTTGTTGTTGGTTGTGTGGTTCCGTGACAGACAGCCGTAGACAGTCCTAAGGCGCGGCCCACTTTACGTTTTATGCTTCACTGGCGACACTCGGTATACTTAGAATGTATTTGGAGACTACTGAGAGGGTTTCTTCCGGATAGACTCTGAGGCCATACAGCACAGCCTCCGTGATGGGTAATGTAAGAGACTTTGTGTTGAAGACCACTTTTACCCTCCAGCGATGTTTCCTGTGTTTGGTGATTAACCTTTTGAAAAGTGTTAGGCTTCACAATTTAACACAATGCTTTCTGATTATACAGCCGACCTAGGTAGTATAGGTAATAGGCAACTATCAAGCATAATGTATTGTCTAATGGTAGACCCTGCTGCCTTATGGAATCCAAAATTGTGACCAAGTCCCAGGTTGCTGATCTGACTTTCTGCCTCATTTACACAATTGCAGGGTCTCAATTGTTTCTCTTACTTTGATCATAACTTACATATATCGTTCTCATGCTTGATTTTTTTCATTATTGTATTTATTCATGGTTCTTTATTATTATTATTATTATTATTATTATTATTATTATCATTATTATTATTATTATTTAATTTTTATTTTTTAATTGTTGAATAAATTTTATTTATTTTCATTAATCTTTATTCGTGTATTATTATTATTATTATTATTATTATTATTATTATTATTATTATTATTATTATTATCATAATTATTATTATTATTATTTAATTTTTATTTTTTAATTGTTGAATAAATTTTTATTTTTTTTCATTAATCTTTATTCATGTATTATTATTATTATTATTATTATTATTATTATTATTATTATTATTATTATTATTATTATTATTAATATATTTTCGCCCTAGGCACTAATGTGGGTCAGTGACCCCTGTGAACTAATCCCGTTAAAAAAAAAAAAAAAAAAAAATATATATATATATATATATATATATATATATATATATATATATATATATATATATATATATATATATATATATATATATATATATATATATATATATATATATATATATATATATATATATATATATATATATATATATATACACAAGGAAAGAAGAAAACAAGTTCCCAAGCGCTTCGTTGTAATACAAGCAGCAGCTTCTTCACTATGATATCCACCTACTTACTACATGATTTACTTGTATATATATATATATATATATATATATATATATATATATATATATATATATATATATATATATATATATATATATATCAGAACATGAACAAAAGTGGAAGCAAATTGAAACAGAGTGCCAAGTGCTCCGAGGTGTAGTTCTTTGCAAATTATGACTCTATTCAGGCTGCCAACTGTTCCCCCTCCTGTTAATTTACAGTTACCATTTTTTCATTAAAAAAATTTCGATATTTACTGGGCCGAGTTAACAATAGTGTCACCCTTACTTCTTCCTGGAATTCGTCTGCATATTTTGATTTTCTCACCCCAGCATCATCTTCTGTTTGTGTACACATTTTATAGTAGCCATCATTCGTATATTTTCTTATTTGGAACTTGAGGTTTTGTGGTAGTGTTCTGATAGGAGATAGGAGTGGTTCCCTGCAGGTTCTGTGGTTCATAGTAACAACTGCTGAGAACAACAAGGAACATGGGTTAATAGCTGATTGGGGTGAGCATTTGATTGGCTAAATAACTGTCAGGGTTAACATATATCTGGCACACTTTAGTAATGACACGTAGATGGCAGGCTAAAGGACTAAGAAACTGCACCGAACTCTACCTTAACTACCTTATCTATTATTACGATGAAAAAATAATATTATTTACTGCAGAATCTTCGAGAAAACGGAGACCGATGCCAGTGCTTGCCTAGTCAGCCGTTCGCCCAATCGGATACGCTTTCACATTTCATATCTAAGGAAACAATTTGCTTACGAGCCTTTGAGAATGTGAGCTTAGACGACTCCTAAATCCGTCCAGACTCAGCCATCAGTTGCGTTGTTTCCATGTCTTCCAGTTAGCTGTTGATAGACTTTTTTATATTCAGTGCAATTTTAACATAGATTTCCAAATAGGCTTCTGAAGTTAATTTCCAGAACAGATGCAGCTTATAAAAGACTCAGTCCTTGTATGACTATTATGTCACAGTGCCATTTTTAATTGTAACGTTTGTTTTCTAATCAGATGACCATTTTAAGGTGGCTGGACGTCTTCCAAGATTACCTGGATAATTTTCAAGATGTTAGGAGATTTTTTTTATTATTATCTTCGGGTGTTTGGATTCTTGTTTCTCTACGGTATATTGAAAAAAAAGGACATGCGTTGAATTATCGCGTTTTAATACTTCCCAAGTTTATTTTGTTATTTATTTCGAGATACTTTAGAAATATTAACTAATGTATGCCAAGTAAAAGGTTTAAAAATCATCGATAATTGTTTTAAAGTTAAGTCAGTTGCCGCAAATTATTATATATAATTGAGAATTTTTGTCTCGATATGAAGGATTTTTTTTCACTAACATCATTAAAAAATTATTTGTAATTCACGTTATAAAAATACAGCTAAAACAAGTTAAACCAGGTTAACAATTACTTTAATATACTGTTAATTAATAAAATGATGATATTGAGAGTGTGTGTGTGTGTGTGTGTGTGTGGAAAAGGGTCTGACACAGACTTATCATGTAAGACCAGTGCCGCTGTGTTCCCTGCATAAGCCAGACACGTTAATGCCCCGGGGACACATCCGACGAGGTAATAAACGTGCCAGGATAAACGCATGATGGAATTAAACCAGTTTGTGCCGGGGCTAAGAGGAGTTTGTTCTGCCGTGTTTAGAAGAGGAGGTGGTGAGGTGGGTGGCCAGGCCCCGGGGAACCCTTGTATGGGTTTGTTTGTTTCTGAGTTGTTGGCGCTTTTGGAAGCATTGATTTGTAGGTTTGTGTGTACACTACAGGCTTTTAGAGAAATTATCTTAACTGGTGTGTACACCATTTCAAAGAATCACTTGACTGTGTGCACAGTGCACACCTAGCTGTGTTTACTTTGTGTTAGATGTAATTACGATGAGGATAATTCCATTACTGGGTGTACCGTTATAATACTAAGGTTTAGTGAATTTCAGGAACATCCCTGGGTAAAGCTGAGGGTAAGAGAGCCAGGGGAAGACAGAGACTGGGATGGATGATTGAAATTAAAAGTTGGGTCCCCGGAGAGAAACAAAGTCTGGGAGGATTGGTCGGTAAACGTATAGAGTGGAGGGCCATGGTCGCCATCCCTCAGACAAAAGGAAGGAAGATGCTTAAACTAATTGATTGAGGGACGTTTCTATTCTTAGGTTAAGTTACCGCCAAACTTTTGTGATTGTTGTCACTCTATGATATCTGTAATTGATTCCTAAATTTGTGAGAAAAAATCCCAGGAATGACGGAAATTTAAAAGGAAAAAGACAAGCCCTCCTACCACAATAGATCCCCGCTGTTGGCAGAAGACAGGCGAAGGTTAGTCTGGTAGGTTTTATAAACTTGTCATTGATTACTAGAGGGGAGCGCCAGGCCATGTTGATTGCTCGTGCTGGCGGTGTCTTTTTTTATGGATTGGGGCCAGAGACGCTCTTACCACACTTGATATGTAAATTGGGTGAATTCGTGACCATCTGGCGAGTGTCGTAAGCGGAATGGTTACTCTGCCGTCATGTTGTGTTGTGGCTGTGACGTCACATGTAAACATTCACCAAGTTGGTCACAGTCCACGTGATTGATGCCACGGGAATGTCATTTTTTCTGTGACGTCTGTGAATGATATCTTTTGTACGTTTTGACATCTAGTGTATAAAGTCCTCCTCTGCTTCCATCTTCTTCTGTTCATCCTATTTTTGCTCTCCCTCTTAATGTTCTTTTTTTTCGTACCTTACTTTATACAACATAGGTATTATTCCACTTGTTCATGATAATCATTTTCTTCTCCAGCTAACATTGATTCCCTTCTTTGTACGTGTTTCTTGTTACTCGTGGCGTCACACACACACACACACGTACGTATCTCTTGGTGTTTTTGTAACGCGTGAAACATGACAAATCCGTCTTACCAATTTCTTAATAGTTGGCGTGGATGTAATATAACTAATGACAGTTATTTTCTCCTGGTAGTTGATGCATTTAGGTAATTTTGGTTTATCCGGGAGGTGGGTGAGGCTTCACCTGTAAATCCCGCATTACCTAAACAGCAGCGACATTAGCACTCCATGCTAATAATTACGACTTACTTATAGGTGAAACGCCTGGCGAACTATCGCCCAAATTCTGCCTACAGTGTTGCATCTTATACAGTACAAAACAATGAATGTAAATCGTATCTTCCATGGACCACTAGTTATAGGACTCAGGTAGGCTTATATATTAATTGGCTGTAAAATCAAAGTATAAGTACGAGACCTTATTACTGATGGGGTCTTGTGGATATTACTGTAGGTTTACTGTTTCTTAATAAATGTTAAGAAATTAGGGAGTACAGTGGGTGGTTTTGTTATGAATGGTGTTGTGTAAGTATAATTGTGTGGTGTGAGTGTCGTGGTGTGGTGTGACTGTCGTGGTGTGGTGTGAGTGTTGTGGTGTGGTGTGAGTATTGTGGTGTGGTGTATGTTGTAGTGTAAGTGTTGTGGTGTGGTGTGAGTGTCGTGGTGGTTGGTGTGGGAGTGTCATACTTTCTTAGGTACTGTACGTATAGTGCGTGACGCACCAGCCTCCCGTGTTTACCTGCTGGGGATCATGATGGTTTCACCTCTACACCACCTGGGTCCTCCTCACTCCCCCACCCCACCACCTTCCACCTTCATGTTAGTTCCACATCCCTCCACTTACCTTTAAATGTCTTCATCTGCCACCATTTATACCTTCACCTACTGTATGTCCCCTTACCTGCCAATGGTTCAAGGTCCACTTAATTTAACAATACTTCAGGTGAAACATGTCAAAGAACTATTTTTTCTCATATTTTTTAAGAAACTGTAGTAATTCCCTGGTAAATATAATTTTATCTCGAGACAGAGTTTCACCGCTGCGGAAGTAACGAATGTATTAATATCAAGTTAGTATTGTTCAGTTTTTATTACGTTATGAAAATGAACACAATGGTAACATATAGCTCATAAAGCTCCGTCAGCGCGAGATTGTTAAAAACTGTACAAGTGAATAAGTCAGCCAGGGTTGATATTCATAGTGCAATTAAGAAATGGCTACAAAACATAAAGTGAGACTCTTTACTGATGAATTGATCTTTGTTGACGTTGGACGACTTAATGAACTATTTTATACAGTAATGAAGAATTCCTCGCGCAGCAGAGTAGACCTTGTCGTTGTTGAATGATTACACTTCTTAGGTATGCACTTGTTTTTAATTATTTTTAGTAACTTGTCAATGAAATTGTGCGTCCATAATGGTGTATTAGAGAATATTTAGGTAGCGATTACTCAGCCCAGTTAACGTCTCCTGGCTGAACTGATAGATGTGTCCCGTACGTGAGGTATTTTGAATTAAGTGCGTTTTATCTCTTAATTGGGTGATCGTCTGTTTTTTAGGTGATGTTGCTGTCATTTTTTTTTAGGGATCGCTTAGCTGAAGTCAACTAATTAGGTATAGTCTTACACCTTCATTTACGAGGACTGACTGTTATACGAACCTTTACTGATTCTGGACCTACTTCAAGATGGCGAGGACAAGGTGGTATGGGCCAGGTAGTGTCATGTCAGCTAGTGTGTCATGTGCTAGGGAGTGTCATATTCCAGATATTTATGTATTAGGTTGTGTCATGTGTTAGGTAGTGTTATGTGCCAGGTTGTGTCATGTTCCAGTTTGGCAGGTGCCATGTTGTGTCATGTGACTCACTAGGGCCCGACTCTTAGAAGTTTCTTTCGTTAAATTCATGCCTGACCGGCTCCTTTATGCTGAGGCGGAGTGATGACTCGGATAGTACACGGAGACTGGCGGAGTGATGACTGGATAGTACACGTAGACTGGTGGAGTGATGACTGGGATAGCACACGAAGACTGGCGGAGTGATGACTGGATAGTACACGTAGACTGGTGGAGTGATGACTGGAATAGTCACGGAGACTGGCGGGTGATGACTGGATAGTACACGTAGACTGGTGGAGTGATGACTGGATAGTACACGTAGACTGGTGGAGTGATGACTGGAATAGTACACGGAGACTGGCGGGGTGATGACTGGATAGTACACGTAGACTGGTGGAGTGATGACTGCGATAGTACACCGAGAAGGTGGAGTGATGACGGGGATAGTACACGGAGACTGGCGTAATAAGATCCTATCGGGAATTAAGGGAATTAACGTCTGATTCTTTGAGAACCTGAAGCTGCACGTCTGATTAGCATCCCTCCTCCTCCTCCCCTCTCCTCCTTTTCTTCCTCCTTCCCCTCTTTTTTCCTCCTCCCCTCTTCTTCCCTCCCTCTCTCTTCTTCACCCCTCAACTCCTTTCTCTTTTCCTCCCTACATCTCCTCTCTCTCCCCATCCTTCCTTCTTCCCCCTCCTTTCTCCCTCCTTCTCCCTCTCTTTCCCCTCCCCTATCTTCTTCCACCCCTCAACTTCTCTCCTTTCCTCCCTACATCTTCTCCCTCTCCCATCCTTCCTTCTTCCCTCCTTCATCCCCTGTTCCCCCTTCCACATCCTCCTCTGCCTCCCCTGCATTCCTCCTCTGCTCCTCTCCTCATTCCTTCTATCCCGTTCCTCTTCCTTTCATCCCCCTATCCTCCTCTCCCTTATCCTCCCCTCCTCTATCCTCCTCTCCCTCTCCTCTCCTCCTCTCCCTCTCCTCTCCCCCTCTCCTCCTCTCCTCTCCCCCTCCCTCTCCTCTCCCCTCTCCTCCCCTCCTCTCCCCCCTCTCCCTATCCTCCTCTCCCCTCATCCTCCTCTCCCCACCGTCTCACACAAACCTTATATTTATATAATCATCCACGCTGTCACTCGTTATTTTATTTACAGATTAAGATAAAGAAAAGCTCTGCAGTTTACTTTTAATTTTGTTGGTAAAATATTTTGGTTATTATTACAAATTAATGTTGTTGTTTAGATCTAGATTAAAGGATTCAGAAACGTACTTGGAATTGTAAGATAAAATATACAATGTTCAGGGTCCAGCGATACAATGGTGAAGCATTATTATGGTCTGACTGACTGTGTGTTAGTGCTGTGATGACGGTGAAACATGTGGGTGGATTATAACCTGACTTTGCGTTAATGCTGTGACTGTGACTCATTCATTCAGAAACAACAAGAAAATACAGCTGAGAACATATTGATGTAATAAAAGTTGAAGGACTGTTGTTCGGGAGTTTCAGGTACAAGTACAGTACAGGCGTGTAGTTGTGGTTTGGAGTGAATACCGGGCATTTGCTTACCCGTACTGGCCACAATTCTGTGTGTGGAGCTGTACTGTAATGTTATGACGAGAGCTTTGAGTTATTACCATCAATTAAGTAAACATCACCTCGTGTTATCCACTTCATCTCAGCTGATTGGGATAATGTCTGTGTGTCTGGTCGTTATGTAACGCTGTGCTATTTGTGTTTGTATGCTTCCCTGTAGTAAATATGATGCCGTTGGAAAACTTATCGACTCAACAGCGCGAGTCACCGAGGTAAATTAATTTCTTCATCCATCTAGCCATGGCCGGTGTTAGGTTTCGGACACGGTGTAGTCTTCATGTTGCCACCAGAGCGTCACCCCATCCTCTACCATATTGTGCGGTTTGTTGGTGAGCTTATTAAAGTACCACTGTGTGTGTGTGTGGAGAGAAGGCACACAGGATGTACTGCCGTGACCTCCCAGTGTGGTTCACCGATTAGTGGTAATGAGGTAACGTGACTGTGTTGAAGCGGTCAGGTTGCGTCGCCGTGATGGTGGTGGTGATGATGTTATGATGGTGATAATGATGATGATGTGTATTTTAGTTGGAGATGTTTTGGTGGTGGTGGTGGTGGTGCTAAAGGTATAGTGATGATGCACACATGGTGGTGATAACAGTACCGTTCTCTGGATGGTGTTTTTGTTTCATGTTGTAGGCAATTATGATTCATATAAACTATATTTAATACATTAATTTACAGATGATATGTTAGGAATGGATGTTGATTTATAGTTGTTGCCATGGACGGACATACACCTTACAGGCACCAATAATGTTGTCAGGGCTTCCAGCATCGGTTTGTCACTTAACGCAATGACATTACAACAAAAGCTGGACGAGGAATTGAATTTTTCTCGAGGTCAGCTATTCGTTGTTTTTAGTATTGATCTGTTTATTGAGAGAGGTAAGTCGGGTAGATATTTGATGGTGCTAGTCTGACAGGTTTTAATTCAAACACTAGATTAGTAAAGTGACCAAATTTTTCATATATGAGGGAAATAATAGTCATGGGATTAGTTGATAAAAGCAAAATTACGTTTATTGATATTTAAAAGTACAGTAGATGTAAATGAATGAACGCATAACTTAAGCATGAAAACACCATTATATTTGAAACATTAAGCTCCAAAAAAAGTTCTTTACGGATGAGTCCAATGACTTTCAAAATGAGCACCGCTCCTGTTGTCTCGGTAGGGTTATCAAAATATTTCGTCCGTTGTGTCATATTGTCTAACTCAAAATCATAAAGGTACTTTTTGGAGCGGGTGCACAGTCGCTACAAAAAGTATATGAACTTTTTTTGCTTGACAATATGACAGAACAGATGAAGGATTTTGACAACCCTACCGAGACAACAGGAGTCGCAGTGTTCATTTTGACATCCATGGGACCCCACCTTGCAGATACTTTCTATAGTGAGTGTACTTGCCGTAGTGTTGTCGATTAAATCCTTTTGCAACTGATCGGTGGGCAGCATCTGGTTTTCCGTACATGAATAATAAACTGACTCTTTCATTTATTGTTAATTTCTCAATAATCTTAGTTTATTTTTTGTGATTCTCTCACCTGAAGAAGAAGAAGAAGAAGAGAGAGAGGAAATAATATCATTGAAGTAGCACGTGGATGGGATAGAGATAGATAACTAGATAGAAACACAGACAAAGAGACAGATAGACAGAGAGAGATCGATTAACTAGTAGCAGTGTAAAGGAGGACGTGGGTGGGGATGGGAGACAGTAGACCAAGACCCACCTGGGCACGTCGTCGTTACCAGGTGGTGTTGCTCACTGCCTGGGTGACACATCGCTGGTAGTTACCCTTAATGAAGCTTAATTTATCCCGCACTCGTCCATGGAGATTTTCCCGGACCTGACGCTGTTGCAGCTTCTCTTGCTGTTGATATTACTGCTGTTGTTTCTCCTGTTACTGCTGTTGTTTCTCCTGTTACTGCTGTTGTTTCTCCTGTTACTGCTGTTGTTATTCTTGTTACTGCTGTTGTTATTCTTGTTACTGCTGCTCTTACTCCTCTGCTGTTGTTTCTCTTGTTACTGCTGCTGTTACTCCTGTTAATGCTGCTGTTGTTACACCTGTTACTAGTGCTGTTGCTACTTTTATTCCTGTTAGTGATGAATCTCCTGTTAATGCTGTTGTTACTGCTGTTGTTACTCCTGTTGCTGGTGCTGTTATTGCTGTTGTTACCCCTGTTATTGCTGTTGTTACTCCTGTTATTGCTGTTGTTTTACTGTTATTACCCTTTGTTTCTGCTGTTATTGCTGTTGTTACCCCTGTTATTGCTGTTGTTACCCTTATTGCTGTTGTTACTCCTGTTATTGCTGTTGTTACTCCTGTTATTGCTGTTTCTGCTGTTATTGCTGTTGTTACTCCTGTTATTGCTGTTGTACCCCTGTTATTGCTGTTGTTACTCCTGTTATTGCTGTTGTTACCCCTGTTATTGCCGCTGTTTCTGCTGTTATTGCTGTTGTTACCCCTGTTATTGCTGTTGTTATCTGTTATTGCTGTTGTTACTCCTGTTGTACTGTTTCTGCTATTGTGCTGTTATTTACTCCTGTTATTGCTGTTGTTACTCCTGTTATTGCTGTTGTTACTCCTGTTATTGCTGTTGTTACCCCTGTTATTGCTGTTATTACCCTGTTATTGCTGTTGTTACCCCTGTTATTGCTGTTGTTACCCCTGTTATTGCTGTTGTTACTCCTGTTATTGCTGTTGTTACTCCTGTTATTGCTGTTGTTACTCCTGTTATTGCTGTTGTTACTCTGTTATTGCTGTTGTTACCCTGTTATTGCTGTTGTTATCTCTGTTATTGCTGTTGTTACCCCTGTTATTGCTGTTGTTACCCTGTTATTGCTGTTGTTATTCTGTTATTGCTGTTATTCTGTTATTGTTGTTGTTACTCCTGTTATTGCTGTTGTTACTCCTGTTATTTGCTGTTGTTACCCTAATGCTGTTGTTACTCCTGTTATTGCTGTTGTTACTCCTGTTATTGCTGTTGTTACTCCTGTTATTGCTGTTGTTACCCTTGTTATTGCTGTTGTTACTCCTGTTGCTGTTGTTACTCCTGTTATTGCTGTTGTTACCCCTGTTATTGCTGTTGTTACCCCTGTTATTGCTGTTGTTACCCCTGTTATTGCTGTTGTTACCCCTGTTATTGCTGTTGTTACCCCTGTTATTGCTGTTGTTACCCCTGTTATTGCTGTTGTTACTCCTGTTAGTGAAGGTGATGGTGAAAGACAGAAATAGTGTTGGTAAGATGTGTTCAGATGGTTTGTGATGATTTTTGTTTTTTCTTTACTTACCTGGTGTGTTTGTGTTCCTCGCTTAATAACTTTTGCTAAGGTAGTTTGTGACTGTTTTTACTCGTCATTTTTTTGTGCGGAATCTGACACCTGTCCATGAAAAAGTACGTTTTATTATACAAATGCATGTATTGAAGTAGTCACACACACACATATATATATATATATATATATATATATATATATATATATATATATATATATATATATATATATATAGAAAAGAGAGAGAGAGAGAGATAAATGATATGTGCATTTCGTTAATATGCTGTACGACTTGATCAAGAAGATAGTACAATTTCTACCCGTTAGGTAAGGCAACATGGAATGGGGGCCTCCTGAACCGCTTTAATTCCGGATCCCAAAGCCCGGATTAACCGGCTCCGGATCATCTATTACCCGAGGCCGTCCAATAAACCGGGGCAGATTAATTTCCCTGCAAGATAAACCAAGGCACGAGCCCGCACATTCGTTCTGACGCCAATTACTGAGGCTGGAGGTGGGTGTCTCCCTCCCCTCGCTGACGTCCTGCACGGATCTGCTCCTTCAGCCTCGCTCTTCACATGGTGTGTCTCTGAAGGATGCCATTAGTGGGGAGGAGAGAAGGTGTAGAGAGTTTTTGAGAGAAAGAGGGACTGTGTGTGTGTGTCAGCTGTGCTTCCTGCCATCCTGGCGGAGAGTTCTCTTCGATATCACAATACACACATTCGCCCGAACGACTAATTGTACACACTTCTTATTTCCAACACAACATACATAACCTACAGACTGATAATAATATGACACGTCATCTACACTGATGGATCTCTTAACACTGCCTGTGGAAGGGCTGGAAGTGCTGTTGTTGTGACGCATCCGAACGGCAATGCAATAGAGAAAGGAGTTAGAATCAAGAACTGGGCATCCACACTATAAGCTGAATTAGTTGACTTGCAGCCATAAAACTTGCTGAAGTCACTACCAGAGACAGTGTCATCACCACTGACCCCTTATCCCCATTACTTGCCTTTGACACGCTCACTTGTCGCGCGCTTGTCTCTGAAGACAGATATAAATGTGTGCCTTGTTGATACAGGTATCAGAATCAGGCTGCTGTGGATGCCCTCTCACATAGGTCGCAGTGAACATGACAAGAGTTGATGCTTTAAGCAAACTCGCATCTAACAAAGACACTGATGAATATGATGTAGTTCTGATAGAAGTTACCCTTAAGGCTATTAGCAATCAGGAAAGGTCTTGCTGGTGAATTTGAAACAAGGAGACAAGTGTAAACAGACAATAGGCAGTCCATTGTTTACCATGAGATGTATCAAGTGGGAGAAGAAAGGTGCCGTAGTGAGAGAGAGACCAGGATCCTTCTTTCCCAGACCCTCGGGGTAAGCTTGTGTGTGAGGGAGGATCTTAACAGCTTCCCCCTCTGTGGCGCTCCGTTTAAGTGAGGGTACAAGGTGTGTTTACAAGGCAAGTGTTGTAGAGTGTGAAAGTAAAGTGTGTGTGTTTTTGTCTGTGTACAGGAGAGAGAGTAAGAGAGATAGAGAGAGACGTGTTATTAACGACACTATTCAGCCAATAGCACCATGCTGTGTTAGCCTCAATTTAATTAAGGCCGTAAGAGCGATGGCCTGCAGGCACACGTCTCCGATAATGTGTGGGTGTTATAGCGAGCAGCGCTGCCCACCTCACTCCCACCGACTTCAAGATTCTCAGATATACGCCTTGAGTTTTCCTACTAAGAAATGTAAAAGTATGGTACAGTACATTCTTAGGGTAATTTTGACGTCATTTAGTCTGCCTTGTTGTCAATTTCTACAGTTTTAGTGCAATTCAAATTATATTTTCACATGCGTCATCGTGCCCTTCACCTGTTAAGTGATCAGATGAGTTCTCAGGTCTCCAATTACCAGGAAAACATGGCGTAATGTACGAGCCTTTAAACCCAGATATAGTATTGGTGCAGGTAATAAATTCTTCACTTCCCTTCCCTCCATATCCCCTTCCTTTTTTCTCTCCCCTTCCCTCTTCGCCTTCCCTTGTGCCTCCTTCCTCTTCTTCCACCATCTTCCTTAGTTTCTCTTTTCCCCCCTTCCCCTTCTCTCCCTCTCCCTTCTTCCCTCCTCTCCAGCTGGCTGGGGTGATAACGCTAACCAGACTGCCTCATATATAGTCACGACTCAAAAGGCGAAAACAATATTAATAAATAAATAACTAAATAAATAAATAAATAAACACTGTCAGCCTCACACTTGAGACACACACACCATGTCTCTCATGGCGTGTTTCCCCTTCATCATCTTACCGATATACGACAGACCAAGAAATCTTAACCTTGTAGAGGACTCATTAAGAATCTCAAATCCGGGTTCCCTTCCTTCCATCCCACTTAGAGAATACCTGACGAGACTGAATTCACCTCACCTCACCTCACCTCACCCTCAACTTACTTCACCACCCTCCCCATCTCACCTCACCCCCTGCCCAACAATGGCACTCGTTGTAGCCTTCCTCACACATCAGGAGTGCCTTGTTTGCAGTGCCAGTTTGTGAGTCTACTTGAGGGGGGTCATCCTTGTTTCCTCCCTCATCCTGTGTTTTGTATATATTTTTTCTTCCTCGTCATCGTTGTTGTCTTCTTTGTGTTTGCATTTTTTTCGTTTTTCATATTTTATCTTCCCTCCTTTCTTCTATTGTCTGCTCTGTCATCTTTATCAGTATTCTCTTCTTTTATTCGTTAACATCATTTAAATTACTTTCATCATAAGTTGTTTTCGTTATCGTAGTCTACTGTACAGTATGTTACCACAACCACCACCATCATCATTATACTTGTTGTTATTAGCAGTTTCACCATAATCGTCATTGTCTTCACTGTCGTCATCATCATCATCATCATCATCATCATCATCATCATCATCATCATCATCAGCTACACATTTCCACCAACATCATCACCATCATGATCATTATTATACACACTACCACCAACATCATCATCATCATCATCATCATCATCATCATCATCAGCTACATTACCACCAACATCATCATCATCCAGATTCTTCTTCCTCCCCATTATCATCTCCGTCCTTGGCTCTTCTAATTCTGTTTTCTTGGTGTTGCCATGACAACTCTCTCTCTGGGGACTTCAGGGTCTTATTCAACTGGGCTCTTGCATATGCTGTTACACGTCAGTTAGTTCGCAGCACAGATGTTAATATCCCTCTTCTTTGAATCCTCTGTAGGTCGTTATTAAAATTCAGCGCTAAATTGGATTTTACACTTCGGGACTTGTCATGACAACAAGAAATGGGAAACTTGTCATGGCGGAAATAGAGTGGAATCCAGTTTTGACAGTAAAAAATTAGGAATTTACTCTTACATTATAAAATGGAAAGCCAACCATGTCCATTTAAGGTAGAAATCTAGCCATGTTGGTAGATAATGAGACAAGAGAAATGTTAATCCTATAATATTAGTAGTCAATAGAATATGATATTTATCTTCTGAGGAAAAATTGGAAAACCGTCATCTCAGTATCAATGGAAATGTTGTCATGTGATGTAAATCGAATCCTGTCAACAAAAGGTGGAAATCTTCTGACAGTAGAAGATGGTAATGCTGCCGTGAAGAATAAAACATAGGAGATATCAGAGTTTGAAGGTGTCCGTTATCTAAGACGTTCTCCTTCATTTTCGTCAAATGTGCATCTGAAAAGTTGCGGAGCTGGGCCAACTTTTCTCATATCCCAACGAAAAGGTTAATGAATTCACCTCTCTCTAGCATCATCATTGAGGGAACATTGATACTACTAATGAACAGTAAAAACTCAGGGTCACTGAGGTGTGAAAAGGGAGATCTATGAATATTATAATTGTGGGGGGGTAACGTACTCACAAGTGCTACAACCAACAGAATTAGGATGACCGCTACTGTTGAGGGTGATTCCCAGATAGAGTCGGGTTGAACAGGAGACGACCCCGGGATCGACTCCAGGTAAACGCCAGGAAGTTGTGTCCTCGGGCGTGTGTGGAAGCCGACGACCCACTCCTCCACCTGTACTGCCAGTTAGCCATTTGTCTTAGTTAGGGCCAGACACAGCAGAGTTACCCTGCCACACCCTCCTTCTGGCCGCTATATCTGGCTCACCTCCACGATTGCTTTGCCCTAGGGTAAATACTCAAAGATTTGTAAGCTGAATTCTTCCCGTTACCTGAAGATATATGGACGCAGCTAACTGGCTCCCACAAGGAACAATACAGAATTGGCGACCTAAATGAGTCAAAACTGCACTAACATTTTATCATGGCTACGATGTGTTCTCTGTTCTCTTATACCCAGTTATAGAAAGCCGTCACGAACGAATGAAAGTTTTAGAACCAATATAACTATACTCCAGATACTTTTGGTCCGCCCACTATCTGACTCGCCTACGATTGCTGCCACAACGGATCTTCACTACCATTTGAGATTAGATCCGGTCAATGAATTCGTTCAGGAGACTTAGGAGGATTGCATTAAGTTTTGTATTAATTAACTTAGCTTTGGACTTATAGTGAGGAACAGTAGAACAGGAGTATATAGAGATAATCTTTGTTCCGTCACGATCATAGAACAGTCTTGTACAATTCAGAGAACATTTACACCACAAACAGTAAAACTAACATCCATAAGTGTTTTTTCTTAAAAGTTTAAGTAAATGATACAAATTGTGATGGTGTGGAAGTAATCAGGACACCAGTTTATCTGGCGTGTGTTTGGCGTCTATTTCGGGGTTCCTCCAGTCCCCACAGCTCGTTGTACCACCAAGGTTCCCGGAAGAAAACCTAATCAACTTGGGTGGCGCTGCATACATCTCGAGACCCAGCATGAACACTACGACCTGGTTGATCTCCCGGCGGTGATTCTAATCTGTGTTGGTAACACAGTTGAAAAACCCAGAGGCATAGATATTAAGGCAGCGTTCTTCTTTTGATACCATTTTTGTGTACCTTTTCTCTCTGAGCTCCAGAAGGTCAGTGTTAGGTGAGGTGTGACGGTTGGCGGTGTTCCTCCAGATGGTAACGGAAAATTGCATTAGTTAGGGCTGTGCTTTTTCAGGTGGGGGCGAAAAGTGTTGGTCGGACGGCGCTCCGCCAGAGGGGTTTATGGCCCAGCCGGAGTAAGTTCTTGTGTCTGGCCGTCTCTCTCGCTCCTGCTTGATCTCTCCTCCTCCTCACGATTCACCCGCAGCTGCTGCCAGGTAGAAGCTGTGCGATATTCTGCGCCGGAAAAGGTAAATGGAGAACCCTGTCTGTCAAGGGCAAGAAGTGCAGAGGCTCGTCAGGGGAGTAGAGGGTGGAGACCCACTGTTTTGGGTTTATGCAAAGGGAAATCCATTTTCACCGGCGCTGGAACTAATTGGGTGTCCCAGTTTAGAGTCATTGGGGATTTCTAAGGGAGCTTTTCAGGTTAGCTGAGGTGTTGGGAAGGGTTGTGTATGAGCTCAGGAGTGTCTTGGAGGTGGTTTTGTTGAAAGTTGTAAAAGCTGTGAAGTGATAGTGGTTGAGAGTTGGCGCTGGTGTTCCTTCCTGTCAATGCTCTAGGACTTTCTAGGTAATTGTTTAAGGTTGCGGGAGGCAATATAGTATGTGATTTTATTTTCTATGAACCACTTGAGGACGATACCAGTCCAGCTGTAGTGGATTAGTTCATTAAGTACCTTACCTAATTCCCCTGAGTACCGTGGGTTAACGCTTTCAGTACGGTTGTTTAATATCTTGAGTACGATGGCTTTGCCCCTTGAATTCGATGACTTATTCTCTTAAGTTGGCATTAGTTTAAGACTTCGTACTGAAAAGGTTAAGACATCAACAAGAGATTAAGACATCGTACACAAGGAGATAAGGCATTGTATTGTACTCAAGGAATTAAGATATTGTACTCAAGAGATTAAGACATCGTACACACGGAGATTAAGACATCGTACACACGGAGATTAAGACACTGTACTCCAATGATTTAACATCCATCAACGTTTTTCCTTTCCTTCGTCTTCACTCTCGCGTTCATCTCACTTGTATCACTTTGTTTTTCTTCTTAACCTCTTGAGTACGTTGTCTTAACTCACTGAGTAATTTTAACCTCTAATACGATGTTTTAACCCCTGAGCACGATGTTTTAACCTCTTGAATACGATGTTTTAACCCCTTGAGCACGATGTTTTAACCCCTTGAGTACGATGTCTTTATATCATTTTTATGACTGTCGCTTCTGTCAGTACCCCAGTCCTCATCCTCCCCCTGATTATATTTTAATTTATTATCAGAATTGTTTTTAACAGTATTTTTTCCATCCAATGTATATTTATTTTTCATTAGCATCTGATGTGTATTAATTTACATATTACATAATCAATTCATTTGTTTATTTATTTGCATTTGTATCACTGGTTAATTAACTTGTGAATATAATTTCCCAGTACGTGTTGGTTAGTATTTTATAATTTTATTCATTAAATTACAATGAAAGACAGAAACATTTATGAAAGCAATAATAGACAGACAGACAGACAGATAGATAGATAGATAGATAGATAGATAGATAGATAGATAGATAGATAGATATTCAGTAAAATCAACATACACATTTATATATTAAGCCAACATGTATATAGGCAGGACAGGTAGACAGACTACAGTACCTGGCGCAGAGATAATATATTAAACTTTGTCTTTTTGTATTAGTTTGATTTCTGATGTTGATTTTTTATAATTTTCTGTTCATTATATACCTTTCCTTGAGGGTTGTGTGGCTGTCGTGGAGGGGTGGTCGTTGTGAGGTAGTCGTCGTGAGGTGGTCGTGTTTGGGTTTCATCCACCTACCGCCATCACCTTTGCATCGGAATTTAATTATTTGGGGTGGCACACTCGCCTGGATATTAATGGTCCCTGGATTCATTTTTCACCACTTTTCCCGCCGTCAGTTGTTGCAAGAGAGAGAGAATTGAAGTTTGACTCTTATTCCAGGAAAGCTATTGAAACTACTCACATATTTTCATGGGAGTATTTTGAAGCTAGACTCGCGTTCCTGGAAGGATATTGAAGCTAGACTCGCGTTCCTGGAAGGATATTGAAGCTAGACTTGCGATCCTGGAAGGGGCGCAACTTGTCTAGTAGTCAGAGTTGGAGATTAAACTTGTATTTTATGAGTGAGTAGCAGTTGTGTCAGGTCGCGGGGTGTCGGCAGCGCACTATTCTCACAGGTCTGTAAGATGAATTGTTTTCCCTTCAAGTGAGAATAAGATAATGCATCAAGTTACAATAGTTATAATGCAATTTCTAAGTCGTGTTTGTTATAGTGTAAGATACATTATACACCTTCTCACTCAGATACTGTATACAATTACGAGGACAATTTTATATATGAATCTCGAGCGTCCGGATACAAGTTTCTGGTTCTCTTGGTTGAGTAGCTACGATGATTTTGTTCTCAGCTGGTGATTGGAGAATGTACCCGATTTGCTCAATTAAATTATACCTTGACAATTACGGCCAAAATTGCGTCCAAAAGTTCACAGAGAGTCGTCCGTAACTAGATGCGTTTTCTCATCTCCAAGTTGTGAGTACAAATCAACTTACGAACCTGTGAGACGCCTGGTGACACAGGTGAATGACCGGAGTACGTCTGGGGCGCGAGTATAATGTTGCCTGTGGAGGGTGGGGTGACGTGTTACAGTGATGGAGGTCTTTATCGAGAGTTTGCACAGGATAGTCCCCGTGAAGGCTAGTCATCGTAACGGTCCTGGGATGAGAGAAACAGGAAGGTGACGGGAAGACACTGAAATCATGTGACATTTACTGATCTCATGAGAGGGATGAAATGTTATGCCTTGGGTATTTTTCGATGTTTTTTTTTTTTCTAATTTAGTCTCTCTAGGTCATACGTCTGTTGGCCTGAGGATGACAAACTTGGCAAACGTGTGCAATAAATGAAGAATTAAACTTTTCACTGAGTTCTGCGTGTTCTGGCGTATCTCGCGGTGTTCTGGTGTCTCGCCTCACACGGTGTTTAAAAGTACAGTACCTCAAAGGTGTTCCTCCCACTCCTCGGGGTTTGTTAGCGTTTATTCACTTTGAAATTAGTTACGGTTGTTTAGGTTAGATTTGGTTATGTTCAGTTTGGTTAGGTTATGGTTGTGATTGTTAGGCTATGCTTGCTTATGTTTGGCAAGGTTTGGTTAGGTCATGTTTGTTTGTTAGGGTAGGTTTGGTCGCGTTTGGGTAGGTTAAGGTAGGTTCGGTCGGGTTAGGTTAAGGTAGGTTCTTTCTGGTTAGGTTAAGGTAGGTTCGGTCAGGCTTAGGTTAGGGCACTTTTACCTTATAACGAGCGACGTGCGCCTTTGTATACAGGAATAAAGTTACCAAGGAAGCAGCAGCTCCGGAAGACGTGTCTTTATAATGGATCATCACGAAATTCAGGTGTACCTCAAGGCTCTTACTCCCTTCTCTCTCTCAAGGTTCTTTGGTTTAGTCTTTGCGAGGCGGTAATCGTCCCTGAGCCTCGTGAGCTGTGGTGTCAGCAGCTCGGTGAGACGTGAGATTCTGTCAGGTTGGTCTTGGTAGTGTGACTCGTCTCGTGGTTATTGTCCTTGGATATTTCTCACAGTTGTTTCCCGCCGTAGTTGTACCTGTACCTGTACTTTGCTCTACTTGTGACTGTACTTTTATTTGTACCAGTATTTGTATTTGTCATTACATCTTAATCTAACTGCATTTGTATTTGTTCGTGTTTCTTTACCCTGAACCACCTGTGCTTGTACCTGTACCTGTATTTTTCCCAGTGCCTATATACAGTATATACTTATACCTCTATCACTTATCTCTAATGTAAAAATAACCCTTATGAAGAACAATGTTATTATATATGCAAAGAACAGCTACTATGACTTATGATGAACACTTTGTTTTTATATATGTGTGAAGAACACTTATGTGATCCTAATCTAGAAAATGTTTATGAAGAACTCTTGTGTTATGGTCTTGTTGGAGAACAGTGTTATACACTCGTATCATGATCCACTTGAAAACAGATGTGTAATGATCCACAAAAAGAACAGGTTGTTGTAGAACTCCATAGTCCATAACGGGAACCGCTTGTGAAATTGACAAAAGAAAACATTATTATTACTATTATTGTTATTATTAAGTACTTCCTCCATCACAACGTCAGAACCGTTACTTAGGTGTGTGAATTACCTTGCAGTTGTTTCTTAATTGTGACTAAATCACCTCGTGTTGTCCCGCAGATGAAGTGAACATACTGTAGAGATAAACCACACGACACAAAATGTAACCTTTAAGCATGTGTTCTGGTGGCTTCAGCACTCAATGGCTGTCTGACCCTTGAGAAACGAACGTCAAGTGCGTAACAGAGGGCCTTACCTAAGTGCCAGAGTGCTCTCACCAAAAATTCGAGTGCCAAGTGAATCTGATAACAAAAGTGCCACGAGAGAAGATGCTAGGATGTGGCCCTTTCAAGTCAGATCCCCGTTGGTGCCAAAATATGACGTCATCTTGAGACACATCCACGATCCATGTGAGTATATTTGGCAGTGTTGGGACCCACCAGGGCAGAGGTGCCGGGTTAGCGGGGTCCTGGAGGCTCCTCTGATATAGGGTTTGATCACTGGGGTTCTTGAGGCTCACGGAAGCTCTTGTGTGATCTGTTACTTGGTCATTGAGGCTCTAGGGAGTTAAGAGACCCCTGGTTTTAGGCCCAGTAAACAGATTTATATATTTTACTCCCTAGGAACTTTCATCTTCCGCAGTGCAGTGTAGCCAAGACCAAGAGTCACACAGAGCCTCCTTCAGTAGAGGATTAATGCCCTTCTCTCTTGATGTGTGTGTGTGTGTGTGTGTGTATATATGTGTGTGTGTGTGTGTATATATGTGTGTGTGTGTGTGTGTGTGTGTGTGTGTGTGTGTGTGTGTGTGTGTGTGTGTGTGTGTGTGTGTGTGTGTGTGTGTTATTGGAGGTCGTCCAAGCATGTTAAGAAAGTTATGGATAATTTGTTGTATGCGGGTGGTGGTGCTAAGGATGTGGTGAGACTGCTACCACTACCCCACCCTACCACACACTACCACTACCCCACCATACCTACCACTACCCCCACCATAGTACTACTACCACCACCCCACCATAGACTACTACCACAAACCCCACCACAACCCAACACCCCCATAGTACACTACCACCCCCACCATAGCACACACCACCCCACCAACTACCACCACTACCCCCACCATAGCACCACACCACCACCCCACCATAGTACTACTAACACCACCCCCACCATAGTACTACTACCACATTCCCACCATAGCACACTACCACTACCCCCACCATAGTACTACTACCCTACCACAGCACCAACACCTCCAACCCACCACCACACCACCCCACTATAGCACTACTCACCCCACCACAACACCATTACCCCCACCACACCACCCCACCACATCCACCACCCCCACACACACTATTACTACCCCACCACACCACCACCACCCCCACACTACCACTACCCCTACCACACTACCACTACCCCACCACACTACCACCACCCCAACCACACACCACCACCACCCCTGCCCACCACCATTATCCCTACCACACTACCACCCACCATGCCCATCACACGATCCACTATGCCCACCACACAGTACCCATTACCCATGCTAAAACTACCACTACCCCTACCACAGTACCATTACCCATACTAAAACTACCACTACCCTCACCACAGTATCACTACCCCACCAAAACTACCACTTCCCTACCACACTACCACTACCCTATCACACTACCACTACCACCATACCACTATCCGTACCATAGTACTACTACCCCTGTCACATTACCACTACCGATACCACCGTACACTACTCCTACCACAGTACCACCACCCCTACCACAGTACCACCACCCCTACCACAGTACCACCACCCCTACCACAGTACACCCACAGTACCACCACTCCTCACATTGAGCGCTTGCTTGCCTGTCACATCATTAATCAGAAGACACTGAGAAACACCCAAGAGTTTTGACTGGACACACTCCACAAGCCTCGGGTGGGTCATACATCATCTCCAGACAAGAACGAACTCAGTACAGTAATTAACTCACACCTGCTCCGATAAACATAACTGACGATGACAACACCTAATAGCTCATTGCCTGGCGTAGTGTAGATTATAATTACGACCACCATGGCCCATCTTCGGTCCTCTTACGCGCGGCGGTGTTATGGCAGTCGTTAATGTAGTAGTTAGCATACATCACCAGCTGGGACGCGGCTGGACTCGCTGTTACACGGACCAGCAGAATGTTGTGTCAGCTTGAGCCAATTCCTTGTACAACTGACTGTATCGCCAGGTGTGATATTAGGGGACACCCTTTCACTAAAATATTTTCCCTTCTAAACTATGAGGATCGGTTATGTTAGATTAGGTTAAGTTTGGCTAGGATAGGTTATGTTCGATTTGGTTAGTTTCGGTTTGGTCAGTATTAGTCATGCTATGAAAACGCAGGTTACCCACTGCCTGGCCGTAATGTGGGTTTAGATACATGTAGTTACGGTAGATCAACTTGGATTAGGTTAGGTTCGCTTATGTTACTTTAGGATAGGTTAGATAAGCTAGGTTACGTCATGTTTTGTTAGATTAGGTTAAGTTAGCATAAGTTATGTCATAGGCTTAAGTTAGGCTAGGTAATGTTTCTGTAACATAAGTTTGGTTAGTTTATTAGAATAGGTTTTATTAAGATAGGTGGTTTGAGTGCTATGAGGCAGCCTCTGTGTGGTATGGAGAGAGAGAGAGAGAGAGAGGTTCTACTCTCAGGGGGCACAGCACTGCTACGTGACTTGGGAGTAAACAGAGCTGTGACGTCACCTCTAGCGTGGCCACACAGCAGCAAGAGTGTCATGTGGAGGGGGTGAGGGGGAAAAGGGGGAAGAAGGGAGAAAGTGGAACGTCTTGTTGAAAAGGCTGAATGAAAAACGAGATTCCTCTTCAAAGAAAGTCACTGTTAGTAAATGAAGACCAACTTGATTTGTCCATATTCCCAATAATCACACCCAAGACCTCACCTTCATCTAGTAAATCCCGGAGATCAAAGACACAGTCGCATCCTTGTACAGGTGTCGCTAGGCAGGTGTAGCAAGGGGTGGCAGACTGACTTAGTGCCGGAATCCTGTTTATCTGTTCGCCTTAATAACCCCTTTTTTGTGTATATGAAAGTGAAACTGGCTCCTGTATGCTTGGCTGCCCGTGAGTGGTGCAGCAGTATGGCTGCCACTTTCACACCCCAACTATAAGTTAGGTACTAATTAACAGCTGAGTAATGTACAGTTGTTGGCAAAATTCCCTGAACACTTGGCAATATCTGGCATCTACTTCTGGGTCATTAGTTTGTATTCATTAATGCTGCTTTTCACTACATATTATGTCGGAACCACAAAATAGAAAAACACTCCTAATACCAAGTGAACTATGAGAAAATGTTAAACTCGTAGAATAAATATTAGCGTTTATGTTATCCTCCTCAGCGTTCTTATAAATTCTTATTATATTAGAGTATAGTATAAGAAGATATACTTATCATTTTAATTGTGTACCCTGTTTTGTATCTGCCTCAGTGAGAACCGGTTTTATTTATAGTAATGCGTGACGTCAGCTGGGAAGAGGGAGAACCATTACTTGTTTTTGGTCAATGTTAGTGGCGCCACATGTTCCCAGGATGTTAACTGTATCATTACAACTTGGTAAACAATATCGTATGCCAGAATATACCTCCTTGTGTGTTTACTCCCAACCTAAACCGTCATTGATGTGTGTTCGGTAACCAAGAAGTTTGTCCTTGTGAAGTATTACACCGTCGCATACAACTACCCGCTTGGTTAGTCACAAGTACTCAAAAGTGTTCAAGATGTGGAAACTCCAGAGTCCTTGTACAGTGTCGTTCAAGATTCTTCGAACACTGCTGGAGACAGCTGGCAACCCGAGGCCCTTTGTTTACTATAGTATGTAGTATAATATAATGCGAAACAACACAGCCCAACCATTAAATTAAGCAACGGGGAACTAAGTAACCAATCACCGATCACTTTTACATTTGTTCATAATTTTTACCACGTGCTATAGTAAATAAAAGGCCTTGAGTTGCCAGCTGTCTCCAGCAGTGTTCGAAGAATCTTGAACGAAACTGTACAAACCCCATTACTCAAATAGTTAAACAGGCTGTCAACAAACACATATAATGGTTGTTTTAAAAGACTGTGAATATTATTGTTAAATCTTAGTACAGTAACATATATGTGGTAATAAATGATATTAGTACATGTAATAATAATAGTATTCATGTTAGAATTATTGTGTTTTTATTATTAAGTTACTACGCTACTATCGCTAGAATGGTATCAGTCGGCCTAGGAGAGATTCTGAAACCTGTGATATTGTTTCATTAGGTGAATGAGACATTTCGTGTCTGTGGTTCAGAATGGTAGTCGTTGCAGTACACTGTGGTCAGGGTTGACTCAGAAGCAATTCTTGTGGTTCAGAAGATATCGACAAGAACTGTTCCGAGGCTTTCATTTAGGTTCAGTTCATTTGTCTAACTGAAGGTTTTGAAACCGTTCTTGTGGTTCGGCTGATGTGTATGAATTGATTCAGCTCATATCTCGTGGTTTGGGGATACCTTGAGACATACAGAATTAGGATGATTTTGGGATTCGTGGTGTGAGATTAGTATGGTGATAGGGAGAACGTGTGGGTGAGGGTGAGCCATGAAAGTTATCTTGGGGTTGTAAGGTTTGAACAGTTGCCGGTCTCGACACATCCTCCTGTTAAACTGGAGCTCCATAATGGTAGTTTCAACACACGTCTTGTGGTCGACCAACACTATACGATGAAATTATTCTCATCTCTTGTTTGCTGTGATATTTTCAGAGGCTCGTTCGTTGATGGGAGCCGGTAGTGACATTAGCTTTAGAGGGAGTTATTTTGTTCATAATCTTTTGTGTTACGTAAGAGATGCGGGAATCCAATTCTATATTTCTCTGCATGAAAGGTCGTATATTGGAGTGCCTGCGGGAAATAGCTACAAAATGTTGTTGGAAATGCCAGTATAACAGGCCATGTTTTATAAAACGTGTGGTAACTAGCTCCGGTATTGCGTCATATGTTATAGGGCGGCGAGGTTGTAAAATCTGATGGTATAATTTGGTCGGTGGGGCCATGTGGTGAACAGCTGGGTGACGACGATGCTGGGCTGGTGGTGGGGGAGGAACGCACGCGCCTTCACCAGACTCTTATTCTACCAAACGGGAAGTTCCTTGAGTGGAGGACTAGGATGAAGGAGAGGTGTACCTAGATGTGAAGGAATGAGGATAAACAATAAGAGAATGAGGAGAAGGGTAAGGTGGGGGAGCAGATTACAGGGAAGGGGTGGATATAAACTACAGGTGTCAGGGCGGTCATCAGAGCACAAACTCACAAATCAGAGGACTTGTGTGACCTTGATGCACCTCAACCAACACACACAGCGACTCCTGCCAGTACCAACACGTCTACCACTGGTTTATCGACAGCTGTCCTATCGTTTTATGACACACACACACACACACACACACACACAGGGAAACAACTACCTCCGCCTAGTAACCAGAGGTAAATAAATTTTTCTGTGAACTCTGATTACAGTGCCCCCCGGTATTATTACGTCGCCACTTTTCCCTAGAGTCAATAGCAGCCAGGCTTTAGTAGTTGTTCTTACTTTACCATAACCTTGAGTAGGAGGGGGGGGGCCTTGGTGCTCGAATAGATTTTATAATGTTTCCTGGATTACGATTTTTTTTGGGGGGGTGGAGGATTACCACTTTATTTTGACGCGGGCAGCTCTTAATACTCGGCTTATTATTTTTTTCTGTGGTGACTTTTCCATGACCTTGTTTGTGATGGTGACCTTTGGTGTTTCAGCATATATCAGAGTTGTCATGTAGTGTTGGAGGGAGGCAAGTGTTTGTAACTTTGGGTGATGGTGGTGATAGTGATGGTGGTGGTAATAGTGTTGATGATGGTGGTGTTAGTGTTGGTGGTTTTAGAAGTGGTGGTGGTGGTGGTATACTAGTAGTGGTGGTGGTACTATTGGCGGTGGTGCATTAGTGGTAGTGGTGTTATTGGTGGAGGTGGTAGTAGTAGTAGTAGTAAAATGAGGTAAAAATAACTAAGGACGGCCAAAGACATCTAGGCGCAGTAATTGGCACTACGGACTTCAAGACCCAGTACGTAGAGGGAAAGGTGAATGAGTGGGTTAGCGAAATCCAAGCTCTATCGGAGATTGCTAACACAGAGCCACATGCGGCCTTTGCAGCATTCACCCATGGAGTCAAGCATCGTTGGAACTACCTGATGCGTACCATCCCTGAGATCGGACCCCTCCTCCACCCTTTGGAAGAAGCAATCAGTGTCAAGTTCATTCCCAAACTAGTGAAACACCCTGACTTAACCCTAGCAGAAAGAACCCTTCTTGCACTTCCACCAAGACTGGGAGGGATGGGACTAACTAATCCAGAGGAGATTGCCGACTCTGAACATCAAAATTCACTTAAGCTCACGGCAGCCCTCACTGACCACATAATAGCCCAGAATGCAACAGGGGAAGTGGACACCAGCAAAGTTAATAAGATCCGTAGGTCCATTACAACAGATCGGCAGCACTGCCAAAATGACATGTTGCAGCAACTATTGCTGCAGGTTCCAGAAAATTTGACAGAAAAAGTAGCTATAGCGCAGGAGGTGGGCGCCTCGAACTGGTTAACTACGTTACCGATAAGGGCAAATGGTTTCAGCCTTAACAAACAAGAATTTACAGATGCCATTGCTCTAAGGTACGGTTGGCCAGTAGATGGTTTGCCAATGCGTGTGTGGCTCTCCCTATGATGGCGATCACGCCATGGTCTGCAAGAAAGGGGGCTTCATATGCATGAGGCATGACGAGGTAAGGGATCTCACAGCAAATATGTTGAAGCAAATCTGCTGGGACGTCATGGTAGAACCGACCCTCCTTCCACTGGATGGCGAGATCTTCCAACATAGGACTTCAAACACTTCTAACGAAGCCCGTGTGGACGTCAGTGCTCGAGGATTCTGGACGCGGGGACAGCGAGCTTTCTTCGACATCAGGATTTTTGATCCCATGGCCGTTTGTCACCGTAACCTAGCTATCGATGCTGCGCATAGGAGGAACGAGAACGACAAGAGAAGGGCATATGGGGAGAGAATACAAAATGTTGATCAAGGCAGCTTCACTCCTCTAGTGTTCACAACCTCGGGTGGGATGGGCCCAAGCGCAAGATGTTTCTACGCCAGACTCGCGGAGCTGATCTCCGAACAGAAGCAGCAGCCCAGAAGTTATGTCACAGCCTGGATGAGATGTCGACTGTCCTTCTCTCTCCTTCGGTCGGCTTTGCTCTGCTTCAGGGGAACGAGAGCTTCTGCCCCTACTCCGACAACTGCTGCAGATATTGACTATGAGGCTACAGTCACTGAATGCCGCATAGATCTGCAGCTCAACTAATTTAACACAGATAGGATAGCTTCTTATGTATTAGGATATTTAATATTAAGGTAAATAAATGGTGGCGAAGGTGTGGCTATTGGGGGAGGCTGGAGGCCATAATTTAAAAAAGTAAAAGTAGTAGTAGTAGTAGTAGTAGTAGTATTAGTAGTAGATATTGACTATGAGGCTACAGTCACTGAATGCCGCATAGATCTGCGGCTCAACTAATTTAACATAGATAGGATAGTTTCTTATGTATTAGGATATTTAATATTAAGGTAAATAAATGGTGGCGAAGGTGTGGCTATTGGGGGAGGCTGGAGGCCACGTGTTTAAAAAAAGTAAAAGTAGTAGTAGTAGTAGTAGTAGTAGTAGTAGTAGTGGTGGTGGTGGTGGTGGTGGTGATGATGTTCGTGGTGATGGTGTTAGTGGTGGTGGGCGTTACTATTGGCGGTGGTGTATTAGTGGTAGTGGTGTTATTGGTGATGGTGGTGGTGGTATTCTAGTAGTGGTGGCGGCGACGGTTGTTGTTCATGGCGGGTCATTTGGTGCACTCTTATCCCTGAGGCTCTACGTGTCCTGTGTGTATTGTTTGTGTGACCCTCCAACCTCACACACACACACACACACACACACACACACGGAGTTTGTATTTGGTTAGGTTAGGTTTACCGTCTGACCCATATCTCGGTCATCGTGTATAGAATATATCTACCTTAAGCTAATCAGTGACTGGCTGAACACGAAGTTTGTATTCTGTGTGAGGCAGAAGAGTGTGTGTGTGTGGGGGGGGTTGAGAGAGAGTGGACTGCTTGAAGAGAAAGAGAGATGGTGCAGTAGATGGTATCCACTCACCTCACCGCTTCACTTTAATATTCCTGGAGGGAGTCCTGTAAATTGGATGTATGGTTCGTTACCATGCCTTAACGGCCTCCGGGCTACGACACTCTTCCATCGACCCCAATCTCACCTAACCTAACCTAACCTGATATAGACCAATCCAATCTAACCTAATCTGACATAACTTAACTAAAGATTACCCTTCCTAAATTTATGCCCAACCCCATCCAACCTGAGCCCAATCCAACCCAATCCGAGTCCATAACCTAATTCAACTCTACTTTACCTAACCAACCCAGCAGATGGGCCGTGCTCAACGAATCTTCAAATGTTAGAATTGTTTCCAATTTACAATGTAGATCTTAGGATTTTGTCCAGTTGGAGAATAAGTGAGATTTTCCCGCTTTATCTACATCATGTTACATTAAACATAAACAAATCCAATTGTGTATCAGTTCCATAATTCATATATCACGACTGTTTAATCCAGCCTCGTAAGGTAAAAAAAAAGGCGTGAATCTTTTCTGAATTATTTCCTTTGTTGATAAATCCAGTCATTTGTATGACTAGTTTTGAATTTAAAAGAAATTTTCAAATCAATCTCACCTAAATTAAGTTCCATTAATCTACCAGATCAAGTATGAATGTTAAGTGCGAGGATTTTTTTTAAGACTAGGAGTACAGTACATTACACTATCCTATTGATTTATCCTTGATTGAACTTATATAAATCTAGTAGTGTGTAAAATCCCCGCTGATAAATCCTACAAATGTATACCAATCTAGGAAAATGTATAAAGAACCAGAATAAATCCATAAATCCCGCACTGAATGACTCGCTTCACCGATAAATCCGACAAATAAATCCGGCGAGGAATGGACCAGACGGAAAAGGATCGTCAGCAGACGACGGAGGGAAGTGTCAGACCAGGAGGAACTAACAGCGGCAGACGGGGGGGAATCGGCAGTCGCAGACATGAAAAGGAACCTGTAGACGGGAGGAACCAGCAACAACAGACGGGAACAGCAGCAGACGGGAGGGAAGGAGCAGACCAACCGGAGCAGCGGTAGACGGGAGGGAAGGAGCAGACAGACAGGAGCAGCAGCAGACGGGAGGGAAGGAGCAGACAGACAGGAACAGCAGCAGACGGGAGGGAAGGAGTAAACAGACAGGAGCAGCAGCAGACGGGAGGGAAGCAGCAGGCAGACAGGAGCAGCTGCAGCAGACTGGAGGGAAGGAACAGACAGACAGGAGCAGCAGACAGACAAGAGCAGACAGACAGGCGCAGCTGCAGCAGACGGAGGAAGGGGCAGACAGACAGGAGCAGCACCAGACGGAAGGGAAGGAGTAGCAGACGGGAGGGAAGGAGCAGACAGCAGCACCAGACGCGATTATAAAAGAAGCATCATGATCCTGCATCGTTTATTTAAGGGTCTTCTTGGTCCACCACCTGTATTATTTCCCCTCTCTTGCTGTTACCATGGTTACTGTGTGAGAGAGAGAGAGATATTTCCAAACTCTGCTGATTCTCCTCTGTCCACAGCACGTCAATTGAGGTCTACAATGTTTACTGTTTATTACTATGTAACTTTTTTTCTAAAATATCATTTACTATGGAATAACCCTGGGGAAGGTTTTTCTAATAGGAGAGTTTTACCCAATTATCCATTAAACCAGTTATCATGTGATTAGTCTAGAACCCTGTCAGGGATCCCGATGTAATCAACTGTTTAAATGAGAGAATGTTAGAATGAAAGAGAAAGAAACACAAAGAGCGAGAGAGTAACAGCCTCGTAACTCATCCCTCCCCTTTGTTTTTGGCCATAACAGAATATAATGTAAAGTCTCTCTTTGTCATTTAAACAGTTGATTACATATACAGTATATGTAAATATTTCTTTTTTTTCTCCGTTGTAATTTTAATTTTGATTTTTTTTTTCATAATTATTATCATCATCGGAGTTTTTCTGTGGTCATGGTGTTTTTATATTGGTATTGTGTGGGGATGACGGATTTATTTTTTGAAGGGTTTATTTTGTTAAGTGATTTTTTTATTAGCTTATTTGAATTTTAAATGTCGAGAGGTTTTTACATTTAAAATTGTTCAAAGTTTATTTTGGCTATGGTGTTATTATTTTGACTCAGGTTTCTTGTCATCTTTATGGTCACTGTTCCAGAGGGTGATGAGCGCCCGACAGTCTCCTTGTGTTTACCCGCTAGTTTGCATGTTGTGATGACCGGTAAGTTGGTCTTATATAGCGGTGGTGATAGTGTCTTCCTGCTGTTTATGTTTTATTAATTTTTTGTTTCTTCTTCCTCAGGTACGTACAACAGGGCAGGGCAGGGAAGTGGTGAGTACTGTAGCATTAGAGGGTGAGGGCAGTCTTCACCTCCCCAGAGGGATAATGTCTTTAAGCCTTAAAACACAATTGACGTTTTCGCCAAGTAAGGGTAGATTTTATTGTTAATATTTATTGGTAGTTTTGCTCTGTTTCATGCAAGACCTCGTTTAATACCATTACATAACTAACCTATACCTAAAGTACTGTATATTAGGTTTAGTTAAGTCAGGTTACGTTTAGTCACTGTTGATGCTACCCATTTTTATCTTGTATAATGATGATATGCCTACATGATCAGCCCTGTGTACACCAGTTGGAATTGTTGAAAACAAAATTATTTTTTCACTTTTCGCTATTTCATACCTAACCCTCTCATCCTTATATGTATACTGTCACTTGTCCCGGGACTTTCAGACCGAGAGGAAGGGCTTACGGAAACTCGTCGTGTAAAAATGACATTTATTATTACACTATTTACATTCACCGAGCAAGTCTTCATGTCCAAATATATCCAATTACTTCACGCACAACTCGGCGGCTATCTTGTACCCCACGTCAGCTTTCTCGATTACATATACCGCCATCTCGAGAAACGAAAAACGTCTGTAGCTGTCGCCTTCATTGATTTCACTAAAGCATTCGACCTAGTCGACCACAATATAATCATCAACAAAGCTATTGACCTCGGGTTTCGGAGAAGTCTTATACCATGGCTTACAGATTCCTCAGTGACCGACGCCAAGCTGCAAGGCTTCCGAGGCTGTCTCCACCTTCAGTCACTCACCTGTGGCGTCCCCCAAGGTACCAAGATGGGACCACTCTGCTTCCTTATGCTCATCAATGATGCCCTAAGAGAAACCCCTGCTCGCTGGAAATATGTCGACGACTCCACCATTGGGATCAGCGTCAACAATTCTGCTCCCAACTATACCGCCCTTCAGGATTTATTGAACAGTCTCCAAAACTGGGCCACCAACAACCATGTCACCATCAACCATACCAAGACCATGGTTATGCACATCAACCTCTCCTCCGACATTGTCCCACCTCCTTCCATTACTTTAGGTCCGAACACACCCAGGTTGTAGATTCCACGAAGCTCCTCGGCGTCACCATAGACAACAAACTAAATTGGAAATCACACGTCAGTGAAGTTGTCAAATCCTCCAGTTTCCGTCTCCACCTCCTCCGCCGACTCAAGTCCCTGGAGTTCCTGCACCTGAGCTCCTCAGTGTTTACACAACATTCATACTTCCCAAGCTCACCTATGCCTCCCCCACCTGGTCTTCCTCCCTAAATGCCACACAACGTAAACACCTAGAAAAGTGCAAAAGAGGGCATGCAAGATTATTCTCTCCCTTCCTACTCCACATATCAAGAAGCGCTCAACACACTGACCCTGTCGACTCTCACTGACCTCACGACCTCATCTGCAAATTTGGTAAGAAGCTTCTACACCATCCTCGACACCGGCTCCTACTACCACCTGAGATCCCTAGCCCGAGAATTGCTGTTCGACACCACAACCGCATCCAGCCCATACGTGCACGAACTGATCGCTATAAGAACAGCCCAGTCCCAACCATTGTAAAAAATTATCAATAACTTGTAATAAACCAGTGTATTCACTCCCAGTAAACACTACTCCTTGCACTGTCACTATGTTGAAATGAACTGTAGTTTGAGCTTTTCCCCATCTAGTTATTATATATCTTATTTGTATCACTTATGTTACTTGTATATTATTTGTAATTCGAAACCCATTCCCCAAATATGTAACTGTATATTTTCAGCCTTCTGGCTGCCAAGCTCTTTCAATAAACCGTTAATTAGTATTATTATTATTATTATTATTATTATTATTATACCAGGCGGAGTTCCTGGTTCTCGGTGCTGTCCGATACAGTAGGTGGCTCACGCTGCTCTGCCGTGACCATCACCACCACTACACAAATATGGCTCGGTTGCCAACTAATCCTAATACAATACATTAAAAGTTTTACACCTTATACCCTATAAAACAGAATATGGCTCTTACAAAATGTTTAAACAACCAAAACTAAATAACACTGATATAAAAATCATCGTAAATCAAAACATTAGAAAACTTATATAACCATACAAGCCGTGAACCACCCTCATTGACATTGGTCGTTCTCGGGTATCACCTAATTAGCCAATCATAAAGAAAAAACAATTAGCCAATCACAGACAGCGGTGTGGGCCGACAGGTGACAATAAATTTATACATATACTAACAGAAACGCTGCCCTCCGGGCGGCTTATTCGCTAGGCACGGTAGGACGCCACCCTCTGGGAGGCTCCACATTGTCTCACTGTTCAGTCCCCAAAACTTCTTCTTCCATCAATAGTTCATTAACGGTGTATGTAAGTTCCACTACAACGGTACAGCAAAGTATATTTTTTTAGCATTAAACTGTTATTATTTTATTGTCTAATCATCTCTACATATAACCACCCATCATCACTACATATAACACCACCCATCATCACTACATATAACATCATCCATCATCACTACATATAACATCATCCATCATCACTACATATAACACCATCCATCATCACTACATATAACATCATCATCCATCATCACTACATACAACACCATCCATCATCACTACATATAATACCATACATCATCACTACAGATCGGTAAAGTAGTTTCCGAGATTCTCGTGTGGACACACACACACACAAACACACAGACATACTTCTTTGTATATATATATATATATATATATATATATATATATATATATATATATATATATATATATATATTACTAGCCACGTGCACAACAAAATAACTATGGGTGCGTCATATTGTACAGTCAGGCCAAATCAAAGTTTTAAAATACCATTTTTTTATTATATTAATACATGAATTTCATTGAAAATAATTATTTTTTCCGTGAAATGTAACATGAGCCGCCAGTGTACACTCCCGTCACTCGTAAAACTTCACATTTTTCAATTGCTACTGATGGCCGGTTTATATATATATATATATATATATATATATGATCTCAGTGTAATATTTATGCTGTCTCCGGCTACCAGCTAATGTTTGAGTGTATGTCATGTGTACACAGTTCAAGGTTTGTCAATTCAGTAATCCTAGAAAAAGATTTTGGCCTGCGTTGTGAGCCCAATACATGGCTTTCCTGACTGACACACTGATAGTATTTTTCCAGACAAGGGAGGTTTATTAGACGCGTCATATTATAAACATTGGTCGACGTATATATGAAAATTTTTGGTCAACTTTTTTTTTCCTTCAAACAAATTAATCTAAAATACTGCGCTTGATTTTACAATACGTGATGTTGATTAACCAGTTTCTCTTCCAAGACGAGAACTAAGAGATTTTATGTTTGTGTGTGGTTCTTCTTTTTCTTATATATATATATATATATATATATATATATATATATATATATATATATATATATTTATATATTTATATATATATATATATATATATATATATATATATATATATATATATATATATATATATATATATATGTGTGTGTGTGTTTCATAAAGGCTCGCCCCTCTTACATATGATTCTAAAAAGAACTTTGAAAATGAGAATGGCTACAGCAGTCGCATAAATTGAAGGAGGGGCAGGGAAGGGTGGGGGGGGAACGAGCTAGTGGAGGAGACAGTAGGCAAGGAAAGGGAAGGTGGGATGGAAGGTGAGCAAGTGAGAGGGAAGGTAGAATAAGAGCAAGTGAGAGGAAGGAAGGAGGCAGTAAGCAAGTGAGAGGGAAGGTAGCATGGGTGAGTGCAAGTGAAAGGGAAGGTGGGACGGAAGGCAGTGAGCAAGCGAGAGGGAAGGTGGGAGGAAGGCAATGAGCAAGTGAGAGGGAAGGTAGGAGGGGGTGAGCAAGTGAGAGGGAAGGTGGCGGAGGGGAAGGCAGTGAGTAAGTGAGAGGGAAGGTAGGAGGGGGTGAGCAAGTGAGAGGGAGGCAGTGATCAAGTGAGAGGAAAGGTGGGAGGGAGATAGTGAGCAAGTGAGAGGGAAGGTGGGGAGAGGGAGGCAGGATGTGGATAGCAATATTTTTGTACCTCAACTGTCATTCACCCGATGACTGACTGCCGTCGCCCCTGGAAGGAAATGATGCCTTCATTCTCAACAACATATTTTATACTGTGTGTGTGTGTGTGTGTGTGTGTGTGTGTGTGTGTGTGTGTGTGTGTGTGTGAAGGATTTTTTAGATTTTCTGCCGACCGACCTTGTTTACGTGTATGCCTCGGTGCTCGTGTGTGTGTGTAGTCGTATATATGGATGCTGTGTACACTATATATACTGTATACTGTACTAGCGAGAGATGTTTTTAGCAGTCTCCGCCTCGCTGTATGAGAGACTGACCGTCTTTAACTCCAGGTGTGTTACAGTTATCGCTAATAATAACCTTTACTAAAAACAAAGATTCACTTAAGAATTTTTTTTCCTGTACTATGTGAATAAATCTTAGTATTTTTTTTTATTAAGAATCATGAATAAATCCTGGCGTTAGTAGTTTCATCAGTTTTAATTATGAATAAATCTTGCTTTTGGTAGTATTTTCCACTCACTCCAAAATAAAGCTTAATGATGGTATTTTTTCACTAAGAAGGTAATAAAATCTAATTTTTGTTTTTCAATCACAGTTTGTAATTAATTTAAGGGTACAACTAAATTTTCACTTGTAAAATTATCAGGAATAAATTTTCCATGTTTGAAATTACATTTATAAGTAAATTTCAACCGCAAATGTATAATGAATAAATTTCCATGTTATAAATAGCGGTTGTCAGTACATGTTCAGCGGGTAAAGTTAGAACCAACAGGCACTAGTAATTAAAATTCCTAATAAAACCCAATTACCACCAACTGAATGGAAGAATTTTGCAAGAATAAATTGAAACGAATTGGTCGTGGTATTTACATGGGGGATTGTTTTTCAATCCTGGTTTACCTAAGTGTAGGCTCGTTAGGGTAATTACGTTGCGAACATCAAGTTTGTTTTAATTTAGTGAGTGAGTCGTGAAGTGAGAATCACTGGATTATCGTGTGAGTGTGTGTGTGTGTGTGTGTGTGTGTGTGTGTGTGTGTGTGTGTGTGTGTGTGTGTGTGTGTGTGTGTGTGTAAAATGCCCTGTGTATAAAAAGAGAAACGGGTAGATTAAGCTGGAGAGAGATCTGAAGTACTCACAACTTAATGGCAAAGAATGGAGAACAATCTTGATCTAACTGAGTAGTTCAGTCAGGCTCTCTTCTCTCTCTCTCTCTCTCTCTCTCTCTCTCTCTCTCGTGCACAAACAGATGCTTCTGGGAGGGCAACAATTGTTTACACAGCTGATCGTCTTAAATGTCATATACCAGTTAGTGATCATTTCCACCTTGAATATGATGCTGATCCCCTTAGTAACCCTTTAAGTACGTTGGTTTAAGGCATCGTACTCAAGGGGTTAAGTTATTGTACTTAAGGGGTTAAATCAGAGTAATCAAGAGGTTAAGTTAACGTACTCAAGGGGTTAAATCAGCGTATGCAAGCTTTTGGGTGGCTGGTTAGTGATGGTGAATGGTGTGGGTAGAGGAGAGGGTGTATAGTGAGGGTAGTGGTTGGGATAAGGTGTATGGTGAACGGTTGGGTGTGAGTTGAGGAGAGGGGAGGTTGTATGGTGTGAGTTGAGGGGAGGGTGCAGGCAAGGTGTCTCGGAGGCCCTCGGCGGGACCTGGTAATAAGTCGAGCCTTGAGACACTTAGCGTAAGTGAGCCACACAACCTTGCACTGACGTCATCTGGAGGAGGGAGGGTAGGAGGAAGTTGAGAGGGGAGAGGGTAGGAGGAAGTTGAGAGGGGAGAGGGTAGGAGGAAGTTGAGAGGGGAGAGGGTAGGAGGAAGAGAGGAAGTTGAGAGGGGAGAGGGTAGGAGGAAGTTGAGGAGGAGAGAGGAGGGAGGAGTTGGAGAGAGGGAGGAGGGGTAGGAGGAAGTTGGAGAGGAGAGAGGGTAGGGAGGAAGGTGGAGAGGGAACGGGAAATGTATGGGAGATGAGTTGTGAGAGAGGGGATATGTAAGAGTAATGAGAATGGGGGAGGGGAAGGGAGAGGAGTGAGAAAGGGAAGGAATGAGAATGAGAGCAAGAAATGAAAGGAGTAAGATATAGGAAGAAGAGGATAGTGAGAGAGTTGAGAATAATTGGTGATTGGTGGGGGAGAGAGAATGAGAATGGGGAATTAGAGGAATGGCAAGAGAAAGGGGGAAAGAGGTTTAATAATTAATGAATCGTGGGACAGAGAGAGAGAATAATAATAATAATATAAACAGTATTAAAAAGTGAATGGGAGGAGAAGAAACAGAATGTAAACCGAAGTAGAACGTAAGAAATTGAGAAAGAGAGATAGAGGCGAGAGGGGAGAGAAAGGTAAAAGGAGATCCGAGTGTGATGAGTGAGTAGGGACATATAGTGTGATGGAAGAGTGGAAATTTAAGGAGAGGGAAGTGGGAGGCTGTGAGTGGGAGGGTAAGAGTGGGAAGCTCCGGGAGGTGAAAGTGGATATGTAGATAAATGGAAGAGTGGTGGGTGGATGGAAGAGTCTGGTGAGATGGGAGACACTGAGGGACTAAAAGGTGTACTAGTGTATAAGAGAGAGAGAGAGAGAGAGAGAGAGAGAGAGAGAGAGAGAGCACGCTGGAGGTTGCTGAAAGAATTCCCGAAATGGTCAGCGGCGGAGGAAATGGCGGGGAGAAAATAAGAACTGAGCCAGAAAGGGTGACAAGGGGAGAATTTAGATGAGATGAAAGAGAGAAAGAAAAATATAAGGGAGAACAATGGAGATAAAAGGTGATCATGAATGAGAGGGAAAAAACAGATAAGACGAGAGGGTGTGGAGAGAATATAGATGAGAGAAAGAGAGTATAGATGGGGTTAAAGGGCAAGAGGGGAGATAAGTGAAATAAATATGTGAGAGAATAATATTGGGAGGTAAATGGACGAGAGATCAAGACTTTAGATGAGATTAAAGGGTGAGAGAAGAATACCTGTGAGACAGATTAAAGGGTGAGAGAAGAATACCTGTGAGACAGATTAAAGGGTGAGAGAAGAATACCTGTGAGACAGATTAAAGGGTGAGAGAAGAATACCTGTGAGACAGATTAAAGGGTGAGAGAAGAATACCTGTGAGACAGATTAAAGGGTGAGAGAAGAATACCTGTGAGACAGATTAAAGGGTGAGAGAAGAATACCTGTGAGACAGAGAGAAGAATACCTGTGAGACAGATTAAAGGGTGAGAGAAGAATACCTGTGAGACAGATTAAAGGGTGAGAGAAGAATACCTGTGAGACAGATTAAAGGGTGAGAGAAGAATACCTGTGAGACAGATTAAAGGGTGAGAGAAGAATACCTGTGAGACAGATTAAAGGTGAGAGAAGAATACCTGTGAGACAGATTAAAGGGTGAGAGAAGAATACCTGTGAGACAGATTAAAGGGTGAGAGAAGAATACCTGTGAGACAGATTAAAGGGTGAGAGAAGAATACCTGTGAGACAGATTAAAGGGTGAGAGAAGAATACCTGTGAGACAGATTAAAGAAGATAACCACAAAAAAAAGGAAGAGAAAGTAAATGATTTTAAACTTTGAATAAAAAAAAAAGGCATTGAATTCTCCTTTTTGGCGGCGCGACATTACAATCGATAACACAGTCAACTACTACGGATTGTTAAGGTTGTTAAGGACGGTGAAAGTGGGTGAAGCTTAGTTCATTGATCAGTGTTGAAAAAGTATGACAAATATAAATACAAATGCACGAAATACAACAGAAAATGGAAGGGAAACCATAGAAAAATTAAGAGTTTCCCTCGTGTTTACTGACGACGTTGGTGTGCTGAAATTTCACTACGTCACACAGGATATGAGAGCACGTGTCTGGGTTGTGGGGAAATCTGAGAGTAATTTCAACGCAATTTTGGCCACCTTATTTCAGGGTAAATATTCTTCCTCGTCGCTTGAACTTTGTTTCTATGTAAAGTTGAGAGACGGTCAGATGAGACAAGTTGAGAGACGGTCAGATGAGACAAGTTGAGAGACGGTCAGATGAGACAAGTTGAGAGACGGTTAGATGAGACAAGTTGAGAGACGGTCAGATGAGACAAGTTGAGAGACGGTCAGATGAGACAAGTTGAGAGACGGTCAGATGAGACAAGTTGAGAGACGGTTAGATGAGACAAGTTGAGAGACAGATGAGGTTCAGATGAGACAAGTTGAGAGACGGTCAGATGAGACAAGTTGAGAGACGGTCAGATGAGACAAGTTGAGAGACAGATGAGACAAGTTGAGAGACGGTCAGATGAGACAAGTTGAGAGACGGTCAGATGAGACAAGTTGAGAGACGGTTAGATGAGACAAGTTGAGAGACGATCAGATGAGACAAGTTGAGAAACGGTTAGATGAGACAAGTTGAGAGACGGTCAGATGAGACAAGTTGAGAGACGGTCAGATGAGACAAGTTGAGAGACGGTTAGATGAGACAAGTTGAGAGACGGTCAGATGAGACAAGTTGAGAGACGGTTATATGAGACACACGTAACACCGTCTCGCTGGATGCTGCCATTCTTAGAGATACAGAGAAGAGATGTACTTACACCATCTCACTGGGCGCTGGTGCACTATTTTAGCCATGGTTAGAGGAGATACTATTTAACCTTTAAAGCCATAAGGAGAAAATACAACAGACCAACGTAGTGAATTAGCCCTTATACAGCAGTTATGTTGAGGTCGTTGACGTGAGCATAGCAGCCTCTTGCCTCCCCACACATTCATTCTCGCTGCCTTAGGCCACATCCATCTTGTGATAACTGGAGTCCGTGAGTTTAGGCTTTATCTACCTCCCGCTGTAAGGAGCCTTGGGCTGTCTTGGTGAAGTGGCCCGACCTGGTGCAATGTTATCATTTTAGTTTATACAGTACCGTACTGTGTACTTATTTATTTATAGTTTATCATATTTTCCATTGTTGATAGCGCTGCTTATATTATTATTATTATTATTATTATTATTATTATTATTATTATTATCATCTTAAGTTAACCCTCTTAAGTTATTAACAGAACTACCCCGACTAAACTCCTTAACCCAGTGAGTGGTAAGGATCTCTCTCTGCTCAATAAAGTCGTTTGGTATTATTCAGAATAAAATACTTAAATACGAGGATTTATCGCTGGAGTATAAACAAGTATTCCCTGAAGAGTGATGTCTTAACACTTGGAATACTATGCATGACTTATTCCCTCCAGTACACAGAGCAGTACTTGTAGCCCGTGTTAGAGCTGTGGCCGAGAAAGCAGAGTTTCTTACATCTGACGTGTCAAGTTACAGAGATCCAACCTTCACTGTTCCTGAGATTAGTGACTAAGTAACACAAATCACAATATACAAACATAACAACAACTGACACTCGCGCTTCATAGGTTTACTATCTGGTATTTAAGAGAAGAGCTTCAGCAATAAGATAACTTCACCCCCGAGGCTCGACAACACACACCTTAGCCAAAGTGTACTCGACAGATCAGAATTCTTTGTAAAACCTCCACCTAGGAGTGATGGTGAAAGAAATGGTGACGTCAGGGTGAGCTTCCTTTCACTTGTGGCTGTCGGCCTTTTCATCTTCAAAGTCCCGCCTTGTGGATGCTGGTTGGCAACTGTCTATCGTCTTATCTCCCACTTAGGCCTCTATCTTCAGCTGTGGCGCCGAGGGTGATGGAGTGTGGTGGTAGTAGTGTTGGTGGTAGAGGTGGTTGTGGTAATGGTGGTGGTAGATATGGTAGTGGTGGTAAAGGTGGTAGTGATAGGTATGATCGTGATATGGGTGCTGTTAGCTTTTGTGTAATGTCTCTCTCTTTAGCTTCTCCTCGTCTTTAAGTTAGTGATCAAGATAATTTATTAATTTATTTATTATCTAATTATTTTTGTCTATGTATTTACTTCTTATATCTCACTTATCAATCAAACTCCTGTTTTTCTTTTCATTTTTGGCTTACTTTCTTTAGTTTTTTCTTATCACTTCCCTTATCTCCCCCTTTACAGACATACGGTACCCACTTACTCCCATGCCCTGCCTAATAGCGCCCCTTGATGTTATCTCCCAGTTCACCAGCCACACCGTATTGTAATAACTTCCCTTTTGTTTATCTTATGTTATTTCTTCGCCCCATTTTTAGCGAGTAGTGCTTTTCTTCGAGCTTTTCTTTTGTTTTCGCTTTACCCAGTTCTTGTTCTTTCTCTCCCTCGTCGTTTACTGAATGACTGTAATGTTTTTGTTTTCGTCTTCGTCATTGTGTTTGTTCTTGCAAGTCCTTTACTTAGTTTAGAAGGATCATGGTGTTAGCAGGTCAGGTTGTAGTGTGAAGGATGACTTGGAGAGGTCAGTGTGTAGGTTGAAGGATGACTTGGAGAGGTCAGTGTGTAGGTGTGAAGGATGACTTGGAGAGGTCAGGTTGTAGTGTGAAGGATGACTTGGAGAGGTCAGTGTGTAGGGTGAAGGATGACTTGAAGAGGTCAGTGTGTAGGTGAAGGATAGACGGGGAAAATATATAAGAATAAAGATGTGAACGACAGAGGAAGAAATAAACTCTGCAGTAGGACCGGTCCAGTACCTGTCGGTGGTCGGGATCAGGTGGCGTAAACACACACAGGTAAATATTTGGCCAACCGTCACATCTGCCAACAGCCAATTAACTCGCAGGTGACGCGGGTCTTTGGCGATTCTGTCTGTTATGTCGGCTTGGTTTTGATGTTGGTCTTTGCTTTCTGTTTTAGAATTATGGTACTGTAAAACATCGGTCGCAGCACATATGCAGTAATATGTTGATATAAATAAACTCTTGGGTGAAACACATCATGTAACAGAAATGTGTCACTATATCTACGAAGCCTCACTACTAGAAATTTAAGAAAGACTGTAATTGTGTATATATATATATATATATATATATATATATATATATATATATATATATATATATATATATATATATATATATATATATATATATATATATATATATATATATATATATATATATATATATATATATAAAACAGTATGTGTATCTTTCTGAGAATATACGGATAAACTGATCAGTTTGTTAATTGCCAAATGGCGGACATTGAGGGATGACGTGCGTACGACCACACGTCCGTCTGTCCTCCCCACCTGTAGGACCGGAGGGAAGTGTTGTTATGTCTTCAGGCAAATTTTGCTTCGTCAAGTGTTGTCAGATAGAAGGACGGACATTTTCATTGCTGTTTCAGACTGTGGCAGATAATGTATAACAGAATGGAAATACTAAATCAAATTTGTCAGAAGGACCATGTAGGATCATATTGTCGTTATATGTAAAGGTAAGAAGTTCTGTCTGCGCGAGTCAGCATGGTCCTCTTTACTCTCAAGCAAGACGGTGATTTAACCCGGACATCTGAGTCGATCTTTTCTTCCTAAGACAGTGAATGTATCGACCAAACGGCCCTGGTAATGTGGCACTATCTTCACACCAGTGTCGAGTACCAGTATCTGATGTGAAGTTTTATTTTGTGAATGACGAGTGTAAGGAAATTGGATCTCTCTCTCTCTCTCGTTACTTTGGCCGCTATACACATCTTCCTCTCACCCGCAGTGTGTTGTAGGTGGTGTCTTTAAAGAGGACAGGTGACGGTGGAGTGTTTGTATTTTGTTATGGAGGCTGGGTAGGTTAATTTCCGGGTGGCTGTCGGCGGTAGTTTGGTGTGTGTGTGCGTGCGTGCCGAGAGAGAGACACGCCGTCAAGCATAATAACAACTTGTTTACATCGGCTGTTTATTCTGTGTTGCGTCAAATTAGTCTCTGATCCTCAGAAATTTGCTCTCAGAATTTTCTCCCACACGTAACTGGTGACATGAGATAGCATTATATAATTACGGCCTCCAGGTTGAGTGAACCACAGATTAGGGAGGAATATGAAGCTGTGTATCCGGACTATGACCTTGTATAAGGGATTTTCCTGGGGGAGGGGGAGGGGTGGCTCGACTCGTCCTTCACCTTTCAGTGTTTGTCGCTGTTGGACACAGGTGTAGGTGTGGTGGCGGTGTCTCTGGTGTTTGTTGCTGGAGGAGGCCAAGTGGCGTGCTTTACCTTGTGCTGTGACCTTTAAATGTTAGAAGTAACCTAACCGCATTTATTTCATTTGAAGAAACTTAGATAATGTTAGTGCCTCGTGTGGTTTTGGACGTAGTAATGTGTGTTTGTTTAGATAAGACCTGGCATGCCAGGTTCCATTACTTGTCCATATTTTCGGACTACCAGTAGAAATCTTAAAAAATATTAAGGATTCTGATTGAAAAATTCACTGTGAATGGTTTTCGTAGGTAATATCATTGGCTGAATTGAGTTACTATTTACCATTGTTTGTATATTTGCTCTGACTGTGTGCTGTACATGCTGAATTAATATGACTTTGTTTCTATATATCTGTCTATTTATCGACGAACCTTTCTCCTTATCTGTATCTATTCATCTGTACATTATATCTTTCTATCTCACCTGTCTCATATGATCGTGTACTGGGCAGCTTTGTCTGAATTAGAGGTAGGGGTAAATGGGAGCCCTGGATCCATCCCGAGGTAGATTTAATATCATTATGAAATAATTTCATCATAAAGAGTGGTAGTGAAGGTAACTAATCAGAAGCAAGTGTCAACACGACCAAGCATGACACACACAAGTAGAACGAACAACTCTCGAGAACGTGATGGTGATCGGTGGTATTGTCTGAGCCGCGCCTCGAGGAGCCGTGATGACCCCTAACCAAGAAAACACCGTATGAAATAGATAGAGAATATGCACTTCAAAATTAAATAGGGAGCGAGAGAGAGAGAGAAGTGTATTAGGCAGGTACAGTTGTAGTCGTGTGGCTCTGTGGTCCGGTTTACAAACATGGCAGAACGTGTTAACCGCCATGAACAGCTGATGTTGCTTAGACAGGCCAGCTGTGACAACATGGACGACGTGCCAAGAACTTGTTTGTTGACGCGTGTAGAGTTTGTTCACAGTTAGAGTTTGTTTATAAGTATGTAGAATTTGTTCAGTTACGCAGAGTTTACGAGCTTGTTTATTGACATGTAAACTTTGTTAGTAGTTGTTTAGAAGTACCATAACTTTCATATGCGCGTTTTTAATAAGTGTTATAGTGTTCTTTGCTTGAAATATTGATACAAGTATTCAATTTTGTTAAGTTAGCTTATATGCAAAGCATTCTGTGTGTGTGTGTGTGTGTGTGTGTGTGTGTGTGTGTGTGTGTGTGTGTGTGTGAAAAAGGTGGCGACCTGTGGTGTAATGGTCAGCATGCTCGCCTCGCAAGCGAGCGGACCTGAGTTTGATCCCCGGGCAGGGTGAAACTATGGGCAAGTTTCTTTACGCCATTTGCCTCTATCTACCCAACAGTAATTGGGGACCATGATGTTAATCGATTTGCGAATTGTGCTCCGGGGTAATAGTTAGTCAGTGCAGTTGGCGAGCTGTCCGGTCTTCTCGGACTGACACTGGGTCATACAACTCGTTAGGGAGTTGTGCCAGACTTGTGGAAGCAGGCAAATGTAGTACCCATATTCAAAAAGGGAGACAGGGCATCAGCGTCAAATTACCGGCCGATTAGTTTGACATCAGTAGTGGGGAAATTTCTTGAATCAATTATAGCAGATAGCATCCGATTGCATTTAGAGAAAAACAAATTAATCTACGACTCTCAATATGGATTTATAAAGGGAAAATTTTGTCTAACAAATCTGCTGATGTTTTTTAGGAAAGAAGATAATGACGAAAATTACGATGTTATTTACTTAGACTTTAGCAAAGCGTTTGACAGAGTACCGCATCAGAGGCTTCTGAGAAAAGTCATGGCTCATGGTATCGAGGGGAAAGTTTTAAATTGGATAAAATCATGGCTCACCGATAGAACACAGAGGGTTAAATCTGAGTGGGGCTGTGTAACCAGTGGGGTTCCCCAGGGGTCAGTACTGGGCTCACTCTTGTTCATAATCTACATAAACGGTCTAGATACTGGGATCAGCAGTGACATAAGCAAGTTTGCGGATGACACCAAAATAGGGCGGCTGATTAATTCAGGGCAGGATGCAAATGCAGTACAGGAGGATTTAAATAAACAGCAGGAGTGGTCAGTAAAATGACAAATGAAATTCAACACCAGCAAGTGCAGCGTACTTAATATTGGAAGAACAAATACTGTCAATGTATACAGCCTTAACAACATCAACGTAGAGAAGTCGACTTATGAAAGAGACCTAGGGGTACTTGTAAGCCCGGACCTACGGCCTAGAAAACAGTGCGTTAATGTTCGAAATAAGGCAAACAGAGTATTAGGTTTTATATCTAGAAGTGTAAGTAATAAGAGTGCAGAGATCTTATTGCAACTATATCTTGCGCTAGTCAGACCGCACCTCGATTATGCTGTTCAGTTCTGGTGCCCTTATTATAGAATGGATATCAATTCACTGGAGTCGGTGCAGCGAAGAATGACGAAAATGACTCCGGGACTTAGAAACCTTCCATATCAAGATTGATTAAAGAAACTAAACTTACATTCCCTAGAAAGACGAAGAGTGCGGGGAGATATGATAGAAGTATTTAAGTGGGTGAAAGGAATCAATAAAGGAGATATAGATAAAGTTCTTATAATATCCGAGCAGGATATGACTCGTAGCAACGGATTTAAGTTGGATAAATTTAGGTTTAGGAGGGAGATAGGAAGGAACTGGTTCACAAATAGGGTGGTGGACGAGTGGAACAAGCTTAGCAATTTTGTAGTAAGTGCTGGAACGCTGGAAAGTGAGGCTAGATAGATTCATGGATGATTCATGGAGAGTGGTAGTAACTTTCGACAGGTGCTGCCATGCACAGGCCAACCAGCCTATTGCAGATTCCTTATTTTCTTATGTTCTTAACTTGTCCGTAGGTGTTGACATGAAGGACCTCACGTGGTCATGAATTCACTGGGTGGTTTGGTGTTACAGTACGAGACATCAGGTGGTGTGGTGTTCACGTGGTGCAATAACTCCTCCTCAGTTATTCATATGATGGACTTGACGTAATCAGGGAGACACCGGGTGGTTTGGTGTCGTGTCGTGTCGTGCTGTGTCGTGTTACAGTACCTCACTTTCTGTCAAGTGATGTTGTGTTATCTTATGGTCAGGTGTAAAGCCGACCCATGGTTGTTCCCAGGATGGACTGATTAACACCGCCTGGTTAGAAGATGGTGGTCGGTTCCCAGGGGGCTTATCTCTGTGTGTGGACCTCACAGGTGGGTCACAGCTTTTGTTAGTACTGTTTAATGCTGAAACCACTGGCTTAAGCACTGTCCATCATTGTTCAACACTGATCCCAATTCTTTCCGAAACGAAATTGTCTCTTTTGGCGGGATTTTGTTGACATATCAGTGGGGTGGAGGGGTTAGGGAAGTGGGCCAACATTGGCCAGGGCAGCTGCCGCCACAGGAGGAAGTACCAAATACTCGTAGGTCTTGACCCTCCGGTGGTCAAGGTTGTAGTGTGTGTGTGTGTGTGTGTGTGTGTGTGTGTGTGTGTGTGTGTGTGTGTGGCCCACCTGGAAGTGTGGGGTGTGGGCCTTCGGGGGACTGAATGGTGGTGGCGGTGCCAGGTCGTGGGAACACAACAGGTGGGGCGGGGCCATCCCGTAGGAGTAAAATACTGCACCTGTCCTCCGCCGGCCGCCCACACATCCCGCTCACGCACTCTACCACACCTTCAGGAGCACCGCCGTCCTTCCCGCGACCCACAAAGACTTTGACTGGTTTCTTTAAAGAGGTAGTGGTTGTCTAGGCTTAGGGGGTGCAAACAGTAACAGCCTGGAGACTGTAGGTGGAGGCCCCGAGGTGGATGCCAGACATACGTCAGAAGGAAGTGGAAAATTTTTTCCTTGGGGAACGTGATTTAGGTTTGCCAGCTGAGGGCCGATGGGCATCCCTAGAGTGAAATTAAGGGTCGATTGGTGTTTACCCTGAGAAATAATGGCCTGTAGGTGAGAGACTGAGGTGGGCATGTATCTCAGAGTTAAGAGAATAAGGCTTAATATACCTCAGTGATAGATTAAGGAAGGAGAACATCCCTGTCTGAGCGAACAAGGTTCGTAGTACTCAAATGAGAGGGAAGACTTCAGGGGTGTTTGTGAGATGTCGGGCTTCAGGGCTCTTTTCTTTAACAATCTGTTGTTTATCTGGCGTTAAGTCATATATTTTCCGCTATATATTTAATTATGTAATTCCAGGTTCTAATATTGGGGAGGATCTATGATAACCTTGTCCAATATGTTGAGGGCCCCATGGGTATTAATATTCTGTGATCGCCAACCCTCAGATATAAAGGGCGGTACTCTGAGTGCTTGACATAACCTACGCTTGTTGTGATGTTTCGGAATGAATTTTTACTCCTTTATTCATTGGACTTGGGGTAGGGGGAGTATAGGTTTTGTGGATTCATTTGTTCGTCTGTTTGTTAATTCGTTCCTTCGTTTATCCGTCTTTCACCTTGGTTGAATTTTGTGTTGAAATTTACGTTTATTTGTGTTGTTTCAAGGAGCTTGGCCCCATATAATTGCAACACTTCTTATGTGTTTATGGACTGAGGTATCTGTCGTGCTTATCCACCTTTCTAACTACAGTACCGGGAGGAGACTTGATGCGGGTGTCGAAGAAGCCTTAACTTACTTGAATTGGTCAGTGTATGTGTGTGTGTGTGTGTGTGTGTGTGTGAGAAAGAGAGAGAGAGAGAGAGTTGTGCTGGCTTCCCTGGCGGGATAGGTTGGTGATGGCGGGCAGTGTTACAGTATGTGTCATATTGGTTATGGACGCGCATCATCCCGGCCAAGGTCACCTGTTCGTTCAGGATGCTGTTGTCCAGCAGTAGTGAAATGTACAGCACTATCGGGGAGTTAAGCATTGACAGCACATATCGTCTCTCTTTCTACTCCTGCCGTAGCGCCAAAACTGTATGTTAAGTATATCATCGATGGCTTCTCTGATTGTCTACTAAATCTATTTCATATTTTTAATTACATTTAGCAGTCCTCCCTAACCCCTCTAACACACACACACACACACACACACACACATATATATATATATATATATATATATCATTATGTTTAAATCAAATGTAAGTCTGTATATTTTCAGGCACCGGCTGCAACTCTATTAATAAACCGTTTATTATTATTATTACACACACACACACACACACACAAAAGGATCCTGAAATCCTTGCAATAAGTCGACAACGACGGCGACACGGGGAAAATGGTCGACGAATGGCAAAGTATTGGCAAGTTTAACGGCCTCGCTGATTGGCCCAAAGTGAGGTAATCATGTTATTTATGATATTGCAACGATGGTATACTGGCGGGCGGCAGACACACTCAGCTTGGGAACTGAAGTTTAGCAGTTACCTGAGGCTGTGTTTGTGTCCTCAGGTCTCCTCCACCATGTTACCTGACGAAATCTGAACCGAATATTCTGAGCAACTGTTAATATTCTGTAATGATTTTTAAGCCTGGAGAACAACATATAAGGGGAGACATACTGTACAGTACGTGTTGTCAGGGTAACGCAGGTTGGGGTGGTAGACGGGAGGGGGTAGACGGGGTGGGGGTGGTAGACGGGAGGGGGTAGACGGGATGGGGGTGGTAGACGGGAGATATCTGGCCTTCCGACACCACTATTATGACACCCGAGGTAACACTTCACACGATATTTTTCCCCTAAACTGGTGAGAAAAGAACGTTATTTAGAGTCGAGTCCCAGTGTTGATATCGTTTTGGGCGCCATCTTTGTAAACATTATCATCAAGGGGCTGTGTAAACATCATGATCAAGGGGCTGTGTAAACATCATCATCAAAGCGCTCTAAACATCACGATCATGGGGCTGTGTAATCATCATGATCAAGGGGCTGTGTAATCATCATCATCAAGGGACTTTGTAAACGTCCTGGTGATGAGAGCCAGCCTGGGAGGGATGATGGGGAGCTGCCGCCGTGTTCAGGTGATTGGATCTGTGCACGACTCAATTTAGCAGAGACCGCTCGCACTCGGGCATCACGTACACTGATTGGTTCTCGCCCACCATGGCGTCACCAAGTGTTCCACGTCAGAAGTATGAGCCCCGTGTAACCTAACACTAATATTAATTTCCTAACTTTTAACTCAATCTTGTTCTTCCTTATCGGTGAAGCTCCAAGGAAATGTAGGTTTGACTGCCGTCCGCCCGTCCGTCCGTCTGTCCATGTGTACGTGCGAACATTTGACCATCCATTTTATTCCCGGTTGCCCATCAACAGTACTAGTGGGTTACTTAGCATATATATTTAATTTATATTTGGTACAAGTTTCAATATTGTACACTGATGCACATCAGAGGAAATCACTTACCAAGAGTACCATAAACAAACATTTGACTGTAACTCGTTAAGAAAATACACGTGGAACTTGTTTATCTTGTCAGAGAATAAGCCTCGACCACACCAAACTAAACACGTGGTTCATCAACTCGTAAATGGAAGCACCGGACTAATTGTACACCAAGACGCTTATCCTTATAATCCCCTGTAAAACGATTTAGTATTTGTTACGTTTTATGATCGCAACATTGACTCGTTGTTATTCTACATCGTGCAGTGGTCTGGTGATCTCTGTGTTTATCAAGTAGTTATTTTATACTTCATTTCTGCTTGACAATCTTTTTTAGGCTAACATTATTTTAACCATCTTCTGTACGATGACTGAACCCTTGAGTACGATGACTGAACCCTTTGAGTACGATGTCTGAACCCTTTGAGTACGATGACTGAACCCTTTGAGTACGTTGACTGAAACCTTTAGTACGATGACTGAAACCTTTTTGAGTAAACTTATCACCTGACTCAAGATATTCGTATTCAAATGGATAATACATATCATAGTCAAGGGTAAAATTAGGTCATTGTAGTGTGGTTAAGTCGTCATCCCCAGTGTTTGAGACGTGTGTGAGTAAAGGAGACATTAATGTGTCGATAAGTGCCTGTCAGTCCAGATTAACTGTGTACAAAAGATCAAATGTGTTCAGGGTTTACTTACCTACACACTCACAGGTTCCAAAAGGAGTGTAGTGCCATCACCTTTGAACATCGGTGGCGTTTCCTTGCCTGAGGGTTGGTTACCACGGTCCTCCGCTCAATACCTTTTGGGCTGTCTTTACCAGTCCTCCTCTCAACATAAACTCAGCAAATTTAGTTCTGTGAGGCCCTTCAGTGAACGCCATGACAGACAAGAATCAATCATCACACTTCAAAGTTTTATGCGTGGAGTTTTTCGTTCAACATTTCGCGCTGTTTAAAAAAATTAAAATATATGGTCTGTGTGGAAATAGAATAAAATAAAATTGCATTGAGGTATGAAGCCAGATTAATTAAATTATATGCTTATTTATGTATTTATTTATTTGGCCTGTCCATCATGATCATTAGTAAAAAATTGACAGAATGTCCGGGACAGACTTGTTTGTGGCGCCTCTGACTTTTTTATTTTATATTTCTGGCGCGTGAACACTTTTATATTGTGTTTCCAACAGCCTTCGGGGTTTAGTTTTCTCTGCCGGGGCTGTGAACAATGGGCTCTGGCACATTTGATTGGAAAATCAGAGGAAACACGAAAATGGTTGGTACAGAAACGGGGGAACTTGTTGGCAGACCCAGGACCGGACTCTGTTAATTTTTTACGTTGCAATATTTACACTTAGCTGAAGCTGTTAGGGCGTATTATGGAGTTGTTCACGTAAGCTACGAGACAAAAGATGACAGCTAGCATAATGTCAAACTTGTAGTATTAATGTTATAAACAGATATGTATTCTTATATCCGGTTAGGGATATGAATTTTAACTTAAGAATCGTTGGAAGCGATCCGAACCTTAAGCCCAGCAGTCACTTAAGAGATTCGTGCTTGATTTTTTTTTTGTCGAGTCAACTTACAACAGAGTGCGAGTGCAATATTTATGTCAGTTAGACTGATATGTTATGGCGTTCCTTAAGTGAGTCATTTAAATGCATCATAACATCAGTCACGGATAAAAATGTAACGTACGAGTCTGAGCATTCGGCCCCTTGGTTCAGATTCTCAAATACTTTCAGGTGATTATTGCTCCGTAACTGGCGACGAGAGGAACATTTTTGTTATGGCAGAAATTTAGTGTATTTTTCGAGACTGTTGACTTCCATCTCTGTGTTGTGAGGTAAGTGAGCCACTCAGGGTCTTACGCAAGAGCCTTTGGGTATACGAAGCTTTGTCTGGGAGTCAAAAAGGCTCTTACGTTTAATAATGCCTGTCAGTGAAGATAGAAGAACGCTTCTCACAGGCTGCCTGAGGCTAACGCAGAAAAACAACGTCAAAAGTGGCTTGAGACTTAAAGTACGTCCAAATGATATCGACATTACACTTGAAACTCTGCCTTAACTTGGTTCGTTCTCTCAGTACAGTATCAGTTTAGAGACAAAGTTATCGTAGAAAATGATGTGAGGAAGTGGAGGGTGGCCCGTACACAACACACGCTCACTTTTATTGGCCTTCTGTGTTTGGGTGGAGTGATGGTCGAGCTGGAGTTTATAGCTCACAATGCCTCTGTTTGGCCCCACGCGCCTGAGAGACAGAGACCACAGGCGATCTAGACAGACAAGCAGACCTCGAGTGGAAGTAATGAGAGGGTAAAATGAGAATCGACTCACAGACATACAAACTAATGTGAAAATCAGTAAATTCCTCACAGGTGAGTGAGTGAATTAAGCGTAGGAAACACTGGGTGATAATCCTGTACATCTTAACTCGCTAAAACAGGATCAAGAGGGAAGAAGGGAAAAGAGCGATGTGTTGAGGAACTTACTGAAAATCCACAAAACTGCACCAGCCAACCTCTGGGGGTCATAAAATCAGAAGGCCCATATATAATGATAGTGTCCTCTTTATGGTGCATGCATGACTATCCACCTCGAAGACATTATAATTTGTTGATTTTTCTGTCGCGATAGTTTATGTTTTTATACAAGAACTAAAATTTCATCCTCGTGTTGTGGTGTGTAACAAAGGACTAGCCGTGGGAGGTAACACAACCAGGAGAACTTTGGTCAAGCACAGAAGGAAGTTGACCATCCTTGAATGCATTATAATTTCTTGGCGTTTTTCCTCACAAAATAATTTAAAAGTCAAAGAAGAACTTGTTTCTCGTTTTGTGATGTGATGAGACGCTACTCGCCGAGGAAAGTGACTCAACTAAGAGGAGTTTGCACAAATTTGATTCACCGTGAGGCATCAGTATTACGTTTTCCTAGCAAAATTTAGATAAAAAACGTCAGATAGAAATGTGCCATTCCGGTTTTGAGGTATAAAATAAAAGATGATTTTTTGACACAACTCACCCGAGGAAGGTGGCACAACCAGGCGGCGTTTAGACGAACGCAAGAAAGTTGATTCTTTGAGTGTCTCCTCTCGTGAGAGGAGAGCCAGTGCGTCATTGTCTAGTAATGGTGAATTACACACCTCCGGCGACTTACTGATGGGGCTCTTTGTCGTGTTGATGTAACCAGGGTGAAAGTGGCAGAGATGGCGAGGGTGAGACCATCACTATATCATTTCCAGTTTTCTCATTTTCCTCGTAAACTGAAGCGAGGTGGAGGCAGCCAACCAGCAACTCAGTAGCTCCAACACCCTAGAGTATGACTACTGGTAAATAGTGTTCTTGTGTTATTCACCTATGTGGTATATTGCTGGGTTAAATTAAGGGAAAATTTAAGCATGTTATTAGGTAATTCACAGGGATATGTACTATAATGTATTGTGTGTGTGTGTTCCTTATGCACTCCCACATTTTTTAAAATATAGATCTGAAATTCAATAGAGAGATGCGGATGGCCTAGGAACTGGTCATGTACTATTTTTTATCCCTCTAGTAGGGGCGGGTCAGACCCAAAAGGGCAGTCGACAGCTTTGAAGGCAGGAGTTTAAATTCGGTAGAGAGGTGCGAGTGGTCTAAGGGATTTTGTGCACTAGTTCCTGCCCCCCTTGAGGGGAAGGGGGGTTCAGATGTATTTCCACAGTTTTGAAGATTGAAATTTGGTAAGGAGGTATAATGGTAACCTTGGCTTAGGTATGTTTGCAGTTTATCGCTTGCCCGAGCCAAGCTGGGTGATCACTTATACGTGTGTGTGTGTGTGTGTCGTGACATAAGACTGACAGCGACCGAATCTTATTTAATCTCCCCTAGCAATACAGTATTACGCCTAGAATAACCTGGCCTGGTGTTGGAATATTGCCCGTTTTTTCTTTTGGGAAACTGTCTAGTTGTGATTTTTCTGGCAAGCTCTCGCCAGTACACACACTCAGCGATTTCCTTATCCACGTTAAATATTCATGTACTCAGCCATTATGCGCGCGGGATGGCTCCGGGTTGAGACGAACGTCTTAGTAATATGAAAAGTTTAAGTGTACAAGTATTATGGTTTACCAATGAGGCTCAAATGACCTAACGGTACTGTGTGTCATTATTTAAAAATGGGGTGTTTAAGAGCAGTTTGGCAGGTATGCTTTTTCAAATTTCATCTATGCTTTTGAATTTTCTGAAGTAAAGACATTATTATTATTATTATTATTATTATTATTATTATTATTATTATTATTATTATTATTAGAGGTGGAATTGTACACCATTTCAACAACGATTCTTTCTCTGTACTGTAAGTGTATCTGTATCTCGTACGTGACGACAGGTTAAGTGTTGGCAATTACCATTATACTGTAATTATGGTCTCTCACCCTCACACTTTCACTCACTTTCTTTAACACAAATACCAGCACACACACACACACAGTCTCTCTCTCTCTCTCTCATATGCGGACCACAGGAAGTAACAGGGTGATTGATCAGGGAAGCATAACTTCAGACCAGATAGGAAGAGGGTCCCAGAAGTCGCCGACGCTAGGTGAACAATGAGAGAGAGAGAGAGAGAGAGAGAGAGAGAGAGAGACCTCTATATAAATGTGTGCCAGTCGTCTTAAGTGAGTATTCAGAAAAGGAAAACAATACCAGGTCCACCTCATATTCTACCTCCTCCTTTCTGCCTCTTCCTCCTCCTCCTCTGCCTCTTCCTCCTCCTCCTCTGCTTCTTCCTCCTCCTCCTCCTCCTACCTTCTCCTCTGCCTCTTTCTCCTCTTCTACTTCTTCCTCCTCCTCCTCTTCCTCCTCTGCCTCTTCCTCACGATGCACAAGATGGAGGGAAGAGGAAGGGGGCGTGGGAAGTACAGCAGCAGAGGTCTTGTCTATATATAGCCAAGTATTAACGTCAGGTAGGAGCTACGATACTGTTGGTCCCGGGTTATGAGCCTACACACAAACACACCACCACCTCGCGCACACACACACACACACACACACATATATACCACCTCGCACACACACACACACACACACACCGAGAATACTGGGCAGCTCGCCAACTGCACTGGCTAACCATTACCCAGGAACACGATCCGCAAATCGATTAACATCCAGGTCCCCAATTACTGCTGGGTAGACAGAGGCAAATGGCGTAAAGAAACTTGCCCGTAGTTTCACCCTGCCCGGGGATCGAACTCGGGTCCGCTCGCTTGCGAGGCAAGGATGCTGGCCATTACACCACAGGTCGCCACCACACACACCACGACTGTCGTAAGAGAAAAATTTGTTTACTGTTTAAATAGTTTTGAGGTATGATTTTATTTTAGGAGGACAAGCGCGTGGGGTTGTTACGTGTTATTTTAATGGGGGGATTCAAGAAAAAGTGGTAACTCATGTGCCAATTTTTATAAGGAGTCTGAAAAAAAAATCAAATCCAGGAGATTTTCAACGATTTTTTTCTTCAGAGGTCTGAAATAAGATAGATATATAGTATGCTATTTTTCTCTTAAAATATAAGATGCAATTATTTGGGAATAATCATAAAAAATACATACAGTATATCCACAGTTACTCCATATAGTAGTTTGAGGTAAAGATTTGTATTATTTATTTATTTATTTATTTATTTTTAGTGGAGAGAAAAGTTCATAGGGAATCTCATTACAATATTAAATTCTTAAGTGTCTTTCGTTAGTTCATCGGGTAACGCCTTTATTTTTGGTATACTGGATATAAATTCCTTAACATTATTGTTTCCACTTAATGGCTTACTAGTTTTAGGTGTTATATTTTAGCTGTGACCATTGAGTTTATCATATACTTCCTTGAGAACCGATCCATGGCAGTTGTTCTCGAGGGATCGATTTCTTGCTCTTTTTCTACCAATTGTGGTGTCCCACAGGCTTCTGTTCTTTCACCTACTCTCTTCCTTCTTTTTATCAATGATTTACTTCACACTACAACTAATTCTATCCATTCTTACGCTGATGATTCTACTCTTCACTCTTCTTCACATTTTCCCCTTCTAACTCTCAAACTAGATCTGTTTCTAGAGCTGATATCATTACTTCTATCAATACGGATCTATGCAGCATCTCTGAATGGGGAGGTACAAACTTGGTTAAATTTAATAGTAATAAAACTCAATATTTACCAATTACACTTTCTAAATAGGACGATCTCCCACCAATTACATTTCAGGATGCTATCATCCTGCCAAATTCTGAAATAAATATGTTAGGCCTCACCATTTCCTCCAATATGTCCTGGAAATCACACATTCTTAATATAGCTAAAGCTGCCTCCCGAAAGTTTGGAATGCTGTACAGATGCCGTAGCTACTTCACTCCTGAGCAGTTGTTCCTAACTTGGAGCACTGCTCTCATATTTGGGGTGACTCTTCTTCTGTCCAACTGCTAGATAGGGTGGAATCAAAAGCATTTCGTCTTATTAACTCTCCTCCTTTAGTCGATAATCTCTCTTCCCTTTCTCTTCCCCGCAATGTTGCTTCACTCACTCTCTTTAACAGGTACTTTAACGGGCAATGTTCGGTGGATTTGGCATCCTGTGTACCGCCGGCAAGGCCGTTTCTCTGTGGATGTTGGTCACTCGAGAATAACCCGTTATAGTACCTACCTCCTTCTTTCCTCACACAGCCAAACTGTGGAATGCTCTGCCTTCTTCTGTGTTTTCATACTCATGCAATCTGTTTCACTTTATAAAGCAGGTTTCCGGCATCTTCGTGGTGTAGATTAACACCTTTTTCTTCTCTATATACAATTTCTTTCTGTTCTAATGTCTTCGCCCCCCAGGCCCCGTTGTGGGTCGTTTGACCTGTGCCCGGGTGGGTTAATTCCCGTAAAAAAAAAATATATTAATTTAAAAAAAAATAATATATATACCTTATATTATATTTTTTGTGATTTAAACCAGAATAAATAAATATATTTTATTTTGTGTTTATTTTTGTTGCAATTAAGATTATATTACGTATAGAGGTGAGCCAGGAGACCTCTCGTGTGGTACAGTCTCACCCAAAAGTTAGTTTGCTCACCCAGCCAGCTGTTGCTGCACTGCCTGCTTCACATGTTTAAAACTGTCTCCGTACCAACCAGAACATGAAACCGATCCGATACGATACGAAAAGGGGGAAGAATATTATCATTATTTTTACACGAACATATAAGTTCTTTGAAATTTTGGAATCATGAATAAAAGAAGAAAATATAATTCACTTGTTTTGTCTGTATATTAATGACAATATTTTTGTCTAAGTTATAAAAATAAGGAATAGTTAAAAATTAATCCGTCTCTTATACATTTTTTTTTTTAGGTTTGTGGTATCGGAAAATAAATGTTTAAATTTTCAGTATTTTGCGGTGAATTTGCAAAAATCTTCTCCCTTCTTCATTTTCTTCCACCTCTTCCTTTTTTTTTCTACGCCTTTTTGCTTCTTTGTTCCTCCCCCTGAAAAAAGTTCTGCTTCAAGGCGCAACATTTTTGGAGGTTGAACCTTCTTGAGGTAATATGTGAGTGTTCCTCCTTTACTTCTCCTTCCATCACTTCTTTTGCATATTTTCTTCTTTCCATTCTTTTTCTTCTTTTACTTCCATTTTCTTTCCTCGCCTTTTTTCCTTCATTTTTGTCTTGTCTTTTTCCTTCCTTTTTCTTGATTCTGTATTTTTATTCTTTCCTGTTGATTTTTCTTCTTTTCTCCTTTTTGTACCTGTATAGTTGTTGTTTTTCTTCTTCCTTCCTATCTTTTTTAATCATCTTTATCTCTTTTGTTTTTCTTTTTCCTTCCTATCTTTTTTAATCATCTTTATCTCTTTTGTTTTCCTTTTTTCTTACCCACCTTCTTTCACTCACTTCTTTCTTCCTCAAATTTTCTTTCCCATTGTATAAAATGTTGAAAGAACGAACATTCTTAATATTCCAAAAATGTTCTCTGTTCCTCCTGCCCTGCCTTCTCCTCCCACTTTGTCTCTCCTCCTGCCCTTTCTCTCTCCTCTGCCTTGTCTCTCCTCCTGCCTTGCTCTCCTCCTGCCTTGTTCCCTACTTCTGCCTCCTCCCTCCTCTGTCTCACCTCCCGCATCCCCACCTCCCATCTCTGTCTCCACCAGTACTGCCCCTTTAGATCACTATGTGAAGACCCTGAACTTAGAGTTAACAGAAGCTCAATAAAAAGTATTGTTTTCTATTTAGGGAAAGAGGTTAATGTATTACATGTAAATATATAATGATGGTTCGTGTTCGGAAAGGTAAGGATAATGAGTTAGAATTAAGGCTGTGAGTTATGCTAAGTATGCTTGTGAAAGTGAGGTTAATAGAATAATAATAAGGTTGTGGTTATGAGAAGTAAGGTTGTTAGTTATAATAAGTAAGGTTGTGAGTTATGAGAAGTAAGGTTGTAAGTTATAATAAGTAAGGGGAGTTAGAGAAGAAGGTTAGTTATGAGAAGTAAGGTAAAGTTATAATAAGTAAGGTTGTGAGTTAGAAGTAAGGTTGTGATATGATACATTAGGGGAGTTATGAGAAGTAAGGTTGTGAGTTATGAGAAGTAAGGTTGTGAGTTATGAGAAGTAAGGTTGTGAGTTATGAGAAGTAAGGTTGTTAGTTATAAGTAAGGTTGAATTATGATAAGTAGGGTTGTGAGTTATGAGAAGTAAGGTTGTTAGTTATAAGGGTAAGGAGTTATGAGAAGTAAGGATAGGAAGTAAGGTTGTGAGTTATGAGAAGTAAGGTTGTGAGTTATGAGAAGTGGAAGAAAGGAGTGAGGTTGAGAGTTATGAGGTAAGTGTGAGTTATGAGAAGTAAGGTTGTGAGTTATGAGAAGTAAGGTTGTGAGTTAGAAGTAGGTTGTGAGTTATGAGAAGGTTGGAAGAGAGAAGTAAGTTGTGAGTTATGGAGAAGGTGTGAATTATGATACAGGGTTGTGAGTTATGAGAAGTGGTTGTGAGTTGAGAAGGTTGTTATAATAAGGTTAGAGTAGAGATAAGGTTGTGAGTTATGAGAAAGGTTGTGAGTTATGATATAAGGTTGTGAAGGTGATACATTAGTGTGAGTTATGATAAATAAGGTTGTGAGTTATGATAAGGTTGTGATATGAGAAGGACAGGAGTTATGAGAAGTAAGGTTAGGTTATATAAGAATTATGAGAAGTAAGGTTGTGAGTTATGAGAAGTAAGGTTGTTAGTTATAAGTAAGGTTGTGAATTATGATAAGTAGGGTTGTGAGTTATGAGAAGTAAGGTTGTTAGTTATAATAAGTAAGGTTGTGAGTTATGAGAAGTAAGGTTGTGAGTTATGAGAAGTATGGTTGTGAGTTATGAGAAGTAAGGTTGTGAGTTATGAGAAGTAAGGTTGTGAGTTATGAGAAGTAAGGTTGTGAGTTATGAGAAGTAAGGTTGTGAGTTATGAGAAGTAAGGTTGTGAGTTATGAGAAGTAAGGTTGTGAATTATGATAAGTAGGGTTGTGAGTTATGAGAAGTAAGGTTGTGAGTTATGAGAAGTAAGGTTGTAAGTTATAATAAGTAAGGTTGTGAGTTATGAGAAGTAAGGTTGTGAGTTATGAGAAGTAAGGTTGTGAGTTATGATAAGTAAGGTTGTGAGTTATGATACATTAGGTTGTGAGTTATGATAAATAAGGTTGTGAGTTATGATAAGTAAGGTTGTGAGTTATGAGAAGTAAGGTTGTGAGTTATGATACATTAGGTTGTGAGTTATGAGAGGTAAGGTTGTGATTTATGATAAGTAAGGTTGTGAGTTATGAGAAGTAAGGTTGTGAGTTATGATAAGTAAGGTTGTGAGTTATGATAGGTAAGGTTGTGAGTTATGATACATTAGGTTGTGAGTTAGGACAAATAAGGTTGTGAGTTATGATAAGTAAGGTTGTGAGTTATGATACATTAGGTTGTGAGTTATGATAAGTAAGGTTGTGAGTTATGATAAGTAAGGTTGTGAGTTATGATACATTAGGTTGTGAGTTATGATAAATAAGGTTGTGTTATAAAGAGTCCGGTAATTAAGGATGATGTTTAAAAGTAGGATAAACAAACATTTATATTCGTCTGAAGTATTGCTGAGTTATATTCCCCATCATCATCGTCATCATCCTTACCATCAGCATCTTTATCATCATCGTCATCATCATCATCATCATCATTGTCATTACCATCTGCATCTTTATCATCATCGTCATCATCATCATCATCATCATCATCATCATCATCATCACCATCATCATCATTTCATCATCATCATCATCATCATCATCATCATCATCATCATCATCATCACCACCACCACATTCACTGCCACTATCATCACAGTTATCACCACCACCATTATCAACATTATTACAGTTTATCACCAACACCCACCCCAGTTAACCTCCACCACTTCCACCACAATTATTATCCTGGCCACCATCACAATCATCATCCCCACCACCACAAATTTCCTACCCAGATCATTACCACCACTACAATTATTATTATCCTGCTCAGGTCATCACAATAACTATCCTGGCCACCTTATCACCACCACTACCGGTATCATCATCATCACCATCATCATCATCCGTAGTGGTAATATCACATTTTATGCAAATAGGCATAAAGGTGAGGATGGTGGGGACGTGAGTTAAAGGTGAGGGGATGTAAGACTCGGAGTCTAGGGTTCGATGTGTTCACATTACCTACACCTGCCGTCACCACCCCCGGTAAACACACTCACACTACCTGCATCACTACCTCCTGCTGGACGCTGACGGAGGTGTGGTGGGAAGGATTTAATAATTTGGGCTGCGGTAAGAAAGAGGGGTAATGTGGGAGTAAGAAAAATGGAACGATAATATGGATTGTGGTGAGAGGAAAATAGAATAAATTAATTAGCAAGTAGAATGATGATTGTGTGTGATTCCTTTTGCTTCTTACAGCAATAATACTTGTTCAGAAATTTACCCCCTTTTTTTTGGCTTGGTATTAAAATTATCGGGATTATGTGATAAAGTAACATAACTCTAACAAAGTCATTATAATTTTTATGTTTGTGCTGGAGATAAAAGGGAAATAATTATACATCATTAGTATTAAAGGAATACTATCATGGTATTATTATTATTAGGTAGTAAGATTATACATACATATATATATATATATATATATATATATATATATATATATATATATATATATATATATATATATATATATATATATATATATATAATATACAGTATTTTATAGGAAGAAAATGATTAATGTATTAATTTTATTGATACTTAGTGAGAGTTAAGGGGTTAAAAACGATTACCCTGAAATATTAGGTGAGAGTGTGAATTATTTTATGATCATATTTTGTAGCGGTAGAAAATATATATGATTCTGGTAGTACGGTAATAGCAAAGGGTTGTTAGTAGTAGTAGTAGATAAAGAGTGATAATTTTATAATTATTTGTGATTATTACAGGAATGGTTATTTAGAGTGTGGGAAGATGTATTCATTTTTGGAGTAGTTGGTAATGAAGGATTATATTGTAATATTAGGGAAGTAGTTCTGATAATTTACAATCAGAGAAGAGGGTATTAATTTTTGTAGCTGTCGGAAGAAGATTTAAAATTATTAGGATAGTCGGGAAAGGAGAGATAATTTGGACATTAGAAAGGAATGGTAATTGTTTGCAGTTGTATGAAAAAAATTCTAATTGTGTGCTCAAGACGACAGTGAGGACGACTTAAGATGTCATAATGATAAGGTAATGGGCCAGCAGGTTTAATTCCTTCTAATGGGATTTTACCTTGTGGGCTAAATTTTGCGTACGAGAGAGAGAGAGAGAGAGAGAGAGAGAGAGAGAGAGGATGCGTTGTAATAGGTGAAGGTAATGTAGAAAAAGATGGAATTATAATGTAATAATAAAGCAAAAGAAGTAGAAAGGGCAAGAAATTAGATCGATTTATCTGTGACTGCAAAATAAACTGAAGGTGTGAAGAAAACTGAATAATGTTGAGGAAAAATAAAAATACGTGATTTTTTTTAATATACAGTATAAATTACAGAAAACTGAAGATTCTTTGAAGAAATGAGAATTTGTTATATGCAATTGAAGATTTAAAAAAATATTAAGATATTAATAAACTGAGAAATATTTAAGAAAACTGAATATTTGTTGAAGAAACTTGAAAATTTGTGGAAGAAAATTTAAACTTGTTGAAAAAATCGAAATTTGTCGAAGAAAATTGAAGATTTGTTGAAGAAAGATGAAGACTTGTTAAAAGAAACTGAGAATCTGCTGAGAAGGAACCGAGCGTGAGATTACGTAATAAATATAAAATTAACCACTTACCTGAGTGTGTGGCCAAGTGATGCGAAATTATAAATGTGGTTCATATATCAGGTATAACCCGGCGGAGTATACTCGGGCGAGGTATAATCACAGAGAACCAGCAGCAACATGAGGGGGCGAAACGAAGCGCTGAGTCACGGCCGCATATCGACCGCCCCCTCCGCCACCAAACTCGTAGTCACTGCAAGCACCCACCAGCTGTTTCTGTGCTTTCTCTGCTCCTGCCCTGCCTGCTGTGCTTCTTCTGACTGCTCCGGCTGGTCAGTGGCGACGGGAGGAAACTAGGGTCTCGAGGGAATGCTCTGTCGGTGGCGGCTATGCCGAGGGGCCGAGCCAAGAGACCGAAGAGAGACCTACCCAAGAGGAAGAGTGAGTGAAGTGTTGACGCGTGGGGCCCGCTCGACTGTTACTAGTTGTTTTAGTAGTAGTAGTAGTAGTAGTGGTGGTGGTGGTGCTGGGTGGAGCTCACTGCTGGTAACCATTATGTGTAGTGGTGCCTGGCTAGATGTTTGAGTATGACTCAGTGTTTGTGACTAAGGTGATGACGTCGTGACCAGCCGCTATCAGTGGGGGTGTGGTAACATAATGGTGATCAGTCGTGACCAGTCGCTGTGAGGGTGTGGTAGTACAGTGCTGGTGGTGATGTGTGTGTGTGTGTGTTAGTGGTGATCAAAAGTGACGTCGTAACTACCCGCTGGGCCAGTTGTGTGTATTGGAAAGGAATTTGGGAAACTTAGTGGAGCAGTGGACGATGTATAAAGTTGTATAGTAAGACGACGCAATGGTGACCGACGGAGAGGGAGAAGGTGAGAGGTGTATGTTTCCCGTGACACACACACACACACACACACACACACACACACACATGCACTGTATGAATACAGATGCGCTGAAAAAAATAATATGAGATAACAGTTAAAAGAATTCATGAAAAACACTATTTAAATGTGTGTGTGTGTGTGTGTGTGTGTGTGTGTGTGTGTGTGTGTGTGTGTGTGGGGATAGAAAATTATTTTTTTACTCTATAATGTCAGGTGGAGGCATTAGATTTCTTCACGGCGAAAGACAGTGCCAAGGACAGATTGCCATGGGCCAGAATGACATCAACTGAAATCCTTTAAGTTCCAAGGGGGAAAAATTGCAATAGAAGAAACTGCGTATTATGAACCGTTGAAAATATCGGTGTGATGGTTAATTTGGACCCCGGTGAGATATGGAACCGGGTGATCCAGGGTCTTCCAGAAGATTTGCAACCTGATCAAACCTAACCTAACCTAATCCAGTCTAGCATAATATAATCCAATCTAACTTAACCTAAGTCTAACTAACCTTAGCAAACCAAACTAAATCAAACCAGGCGTAAACTAACGCGATCTAGCGTAACATAGTTTAACTCTATAGCCTCACCTAATTTAAGTAAAAAATTAACCTGGCATTAATCTAACCTTACCTATTAACCTAATTTAACCTAGCCTAACCCAATTGTACTTAACCTAACCTAGCCTAGCCTAACATAACCTTATGTAACAACCAGATTAAACTAGCGTAATCTAAACCACACCTGATCTGACATAACCAAAATAATAATATATATATAAAATAAAGGGGTGCGGGGATCCTGAAAATTATTCAAGGTTTTCATTTTCAATTACAGAACGAGGAACCGCGGAGCTCTGTATTATTATTATTATTATTATTATTATTATTAGTATTATTAGTATTATTAGTATTATTAGTATTATTATTATTATTATTATTATTATTATTATTATTATTATTATTATTATTGTTATTGTTATTATTATTATTATTATTATTATTATTATTATTATTATTATTAATGCTGTAGTTTTTGTTCTATTATTATTGTCATTATATTTTTTTATTGTTATTATTGTTGTTGTTTGAAGTCTCAGTGCCATAATGGGGTTTGTAATGCTTCATCAGCTGGAGTTACCATAAGTGGGTCTCTGAGGGGAGGGTGAGAGTGGGTGGGGGGGTTGTTTCTGTATATATTTTAACTGCATGTAATCAACTCAATACCCTCATTTACTGATCTGTCTGGTAATATCAGTCGTGTGAGAGGAAGTTTTTTTTCGCGTGTGAACTTCATGCAACATTAAACCTTTTGGAGTTTATTGTTAAGGTGGTATTTGTTGTATGTTTAATTCTTGTGTATCCAGACGTTAAGTAGTATGCAAGAGAAAGACAGGAACACGGGAATTAACACGAACAGAAAACTAAAGCAGTAGATAAAAGCTGAATGAAAGTATATAATAATAATTTCAGGGTTAATGAGAACTCGGTAATGGTGGCGAGAAGAAGCCAGTAATAAGTGGGCGGAAATAAGGGATGACAAAAGAAAATACATTTCGCAGATAAGAGAGAGGAGAGAAATGAAGACCATAAATAATGAAAGAGGATACTAGGGAGGTGCCCGTACGTACATCAGATGATGAGAGGAAGAAAAAGTGATGACTGGAGGGAAGTAAATGGGTGAGAGGGAAGAGCAGGAGAAAGAGAGCGAGTGGGAGTAAGGGGGATGATGGAGTGGCTGGCTCACCCGCGGGAGGGGGGCATTGACCCCCGTAACACGCAGCCACAAGCACAGCTGATCCTCTCACATACACACACTACCTATCATAGTACACAACCACCACATGCAACGCTGCTGTTACTGTACACACAACACTGGCACAGTTAACCCATGCTCCCTTCTCTTCCCCCGTCCCTCCCACCACCGTCAATTACATCAGTAAAAAATGAAATTTTAGTTGCTTATATGTGTGTGGTAAAGGGGTGCTGCGGGCGAGTGGATACAGTGCTCGCCTCCTGTCCTAAAGATCCTTGGTTTGCGGAGGGGGCACCCCTAGTCGGCCCAGCGGAGTTTTGTGGCATATCTCTTTGTGTGTGTGTGTCCCCAGCCAGCCACTATTGATCAGGGGGTTGTGGTGTTATCAGCCAGTACAACTGACCTTGAAATTTCCTTTCTGGTTATTGATTTATAGTTTTGTTTCCCATTATCGGTCTTATTATTATTATTATTATTATTAATATTATTATTATTATTATTGTTGTTTTTATTTTATTAGTTATTATTAAACTTACCTAATATAATCTATCCTAAGCTAGCCTAGCCCTTCTTTACCTAAGTTATCCTGACTTTTAACCTAATACATACTAACCTAACCTGACCTACTCTACCCAAAACTCTCCAAACTCCTTCCTAACCTAACCTAACCTAACCTAACTCCAAACTCCATCCAAACCTATGTCTAAAAATTGCCTGGTATAGATTTTGTCCTGATGGGAGTTTGTGGATGTTCCAGGGAAGGGAAGTGAGGATGGAAGTGGGAGTAGTGAGGAAAGTGGAGACGGAAGGGAGGGAAGAGGGAGCAGTGAGGAAAGTGGAGGAAGAAGGCAGGGAAGAGGGATTAGTGAGGAAGGAGGAGGAAGAGGACTGAAGGGTAGCTGGTGAGTGGGAAGATGAGATGTGGCGACTCAGGAAGGCCACTGCTGTAGTATGCCTACCAATTCTCTCTCTCTCTCTCTCTCTCTCTCTCTCTCTCTCTCTCTCTCTCTCTCACACACACATACTGCATACAGATGCCAGATAATTTCAAGCGTCCAGTTAATATCAGTGTACAGTAGTAGGCAGTAGCATAAAAGTTGGTCGTGAAATATAAGTGTTTGTCAGGAATAGTTAAGGAACATTTAATAATGTAAATGGAGGTAGATGTTATATAAGATAGGAACACACACCCGGAGGCAGGAACTGAAATAACAAGTGTTTTTATCTCCAGTTAGTAATTAAATATCTGCAACTTGTCAGGGATATGTTTCCAGCGTTATGGCTCTCTCTCTCTCTCTCTCTCTCTCTCTCTCTCTCTCTCTCTCTCTCTCTCTCTCTCTCTCTCTCTCTCTCTCTCTCTCTCTCTCTCACGTTATAACGTAAATATGAAAGGTGAAAATCAGTCTTTCTCTATTTCCCTCTCTCTCCTTGTATCCTCTCCCTTTTCGAGTCTTTTTCCGATTTCCCCGATATTTCCTTCCTTCCTTCCTTCCTTCCTTCCTTCCTTCCTTCCTTCCTTCCTTCCTTCCTTCCTTCCTTCCTTCTTTCCTTCCTGCAAGATGACAACCGCGATGAATTTTTAAAGCTAATTCCCTTGCAGTTCAATTAGTAAATTGTGTTGGGGATACTTGTATATTCTGCAGGTAGGGTACTTACCTGGGCTTCTGGCTTGGACTAGGAGCTGCAGCCGCCCACCACCTGTCACGTAGGTCACCTGTAACGCCGGTGTTTTCTTTTCTCTTTGCAGGTACGTGAGTTTGGGAGTCCCGCAGGGGCTGTGTTGAGTGGCGCTCGTGTTTGCTTTTTGTCTCGTGTATGGTAAGTGCTCAGTACAGCCGGTGGTGGTGTGTATTGTACGTGCTGCATTATACGGTGTGTACTAAAGGGTGTTGGTGTGTACTTGTGTGTTGTGTATAGTAGTTGTTATTTACTACTTTGTGTACTGAAGAATGGTGGAGTGTACTTTGTTTCGTGTATGGCAAGTCTAAATACATATCGTCCTGGTGATACTTTGTTTGTGTATGGCAGATCATTGTGATGTACCCTTTATACTTCCTTGTTGTATATGTTTTACATACATACATACTGCACTGTATGCGGTACGTGCTGGAGATGTATACCTTGTACTGCAAAAGGAAAGGTAAGTGTTGGATGGTACAGTAACACCGAGCGGGAGAGTAAGATGCACAGTGACACTTACCACTCGCCCATCATCGCCACTCGCCCATCACTGATATAACATGTTGTTTACACTCGATGGTAGACTCTTCTGTTTAGGCCTTGCGTTTTGTTGAGTTCGTCTCGCTTACCCCGACCCCTTAACTCGGTTCGTTCCTTCAATCCTTACTTCTGGCAGGCTTTTTTTCCGACAGAGTTCTTTTTAGCAGTGGAAGTAATAGTATATTGGTAGTAATTATAGTACGGGTATACAGTAGTAGTAGGACAGTAATAGCAGTAGTATTACAGTTATAGTATTATTTGTTGGAGTTATCATCCATCTTCCTTCCACTTTTCCATTCATCCTCCTCCATCCATCCATCCATCAGTGGAGGTGGGGAGTCGCTCCGTCACGGTCCACGGCCTCCGCCAACCTCTCTCCACGGCGGGACAGTAATTGTTGCTGTTACGGAAAACTTATCACTTCTGCTGTCGTTACTGCTGCTGTTGAGGCTGCTGCTCTTACTCCTGTTGTTGTTGTTACTGTTGTTGTCGATGTTACCGGACAACTCGGGCAGTTGGAGAGTTGTCTGGGTTTACCGGACTATTCCTTGACACTTGGTCATGCAACTTTTTAACTTATGGGTGTGGTTGTTGTGTTGGCGACAAATTCTACACCTTAAACAGATTCACGCCTTGGTGGCCCTAGGGTCGGCCATCCTCGTACACGGGTGGCAACCATTATTATTTTATATTGTTGTGTCTGTTACTTTTTTCGTTACAGCGGCTGTTAATGCAGTTGTTGGTGTTACTGCTGTCGTTGTTGTTGTTTTTAAATCCACTTTCTTCTTTGCGTTGCTGCCGCTGCTATTACTGCTGTTATCTTCTGTTTTTGTTAATGATGCTGCTGTTATTTAGTGTTACTGTTCCTGTTGGCGATGCTCTACATTACTGTTTTAACTGATGCCTTATATCCCATGTTTTGTGGTGATGGTAGGGCACCATCATCTGACTAATTGGCAGTGTTGTATTTTGTTGTATTAATCTATTCTAAAGTCCGTATGTGTGGTGGGCGGTGAATTAGGGGTGTATGTGTGGATATGTACGTGTGTATGTGGGTGTGTGTGTGTGTTTGTGTTTGTTGTAGTGAGACAAACGCCCTAAGGAGGAGAGATGATATACGTTTATATGGTTAATTGCCGTCTGGTGAGGGGGTCCTTGATGGTCGACACACCCACCACGTCGCCTGATGGTCGACACACCACCACGTCGCCTTGATGGTCGACACACACACACACACACACACACACACACACACACACACCACCACGTCGCCTTGATGGTCGACACACACCACCACGTCGCCTTGATGGTCGACACACACCACCACGTCGCCTTGATGGTCGACACACACCACACACACACACACACACACACACACCACCACGTCGCCTTGATGGTCGACACACACCATCACATCGCCTTGATGGTCGACACACACCACCACGTCGCCTTGATGGTCGACACACACCACCACGTCGCCTTGATGGTCGACACACATCACATCGCCTTGATGGTCGGCACACACCACGTCGCCTTGATGGTCGACACACACCATCACATCGCCTTGATGGTCGACACACCACCACGTCGCCTTGATGGTCGACACACACCATCACATCGCCTTGATGGTCGACACACACCACCACGTCGCCTTGATGGTCGACACACACCACACACCACCACCATGGTCGACACACACCATCACGTCGCCTTGATGGTCGACACACACCATCACATCGCCTTGATGGTCGACACACACCACCACGTCGCCTTGATCGACACACCATCACATCGCCTTGATGGTCGACACACCACCACGTCGCCTTGATGGTCGACACACACACCACCACATCTCCCCGCCGCATCGTCATGATGGTCGACACCGCCGCATCGTCTGATGGTCGACACACCGCCGCATCGTCATGACGGTCGACACACACCGCCGCATCGTCTGATGGTCGACACACCGCCGCATCGTCTTGATGGTCGACACACCGCCGCATCGTCATGATGGTCGACACACCGCCGCATCGTCTTGATGGTCGACACACCGCCGCATCGTCTTGATGGTCGACACACACCGCCGCATCGTCTTGATGGTCGACACACACCGCCGCATCGTCTTGATGGTCGACACACCGCCGTATCGTCTTGATGGTCGATCGTCTTGATGGTCGACACACACCGCCGCATCGTCTTCGATCGGATGGTCGACACACGTCGCCGCCGCATCGTCTTGATGGTCACACCGCCGCATCGTCTTGATGGTCGACACACACCGCCGCATCGTCTTGATGGTCGACACACACCGCCGCATCGATGGTCGACACACCGCCGCATCGTCGATGGTCGACACACACCGCCGCATCGTCTTGATGGTCGACACACCGCCGCATCGTCTTGATGGTCGACACACCGCCGCATCGTCTTGATGGTCGACACACCCGCCGCATCGTCTTGATGGTCGACACACACCGCCGCATCGATGGTCGACACACACCGCCATCGTCTTGATGGTCGACACACACCGCCGCATCGTCTTGATGGTCGACACACACCGCCGCATCGTCTTGATGGTCGACACACCGCCGCATCGTCTTGATGGTCGACACACCGCCGCATCGTCTTGATGGTCGACACACACCGCCGCATCGTCTTGATGGTCGACACACCGCATCGTCTTGATGGTCGACACACACCGCCGCATCGTCTTGATGGTCGACACACACCGCCGCATCGTCTTGATGGTCGACACACACCGCCGCATCGTCTTGATGGTCGACACACACCGCCGCATCGTCTTGATGGTCGACACACACCGCCGCATCGTCTTGATGGTCGACACACCGCCGCATCGTCTGATGGTCGGTCGCACACACACACGCCGCATCGTCTTGATGGTCGACACACACACCGCCGCATCGTCTTGATGGTCGACACACACCGCCGCATCGTCTTGATGGTCGACACACGCCGCATCGTCTTGATGGTCGACACACCGCCGCATCGTCTTGATGGTCGACACACACGCCGCATCGTCTTGATGGTCGACACACACCGCCGCATCGTCTTGATGGTCGACACACACCGCCGCATCGTCTTGATGGTCGACACACACCGCCGCATCGTCTTGATGGTCGTCGTCTTGATGGTCGACACACCGCCGCATCGTCTTGATGGTCGACACACCGCCGCATCGTCATGATGGTCGACACACACCGCTGCATCGGATGGTCGACACACACCGCCGCATCGTCATTGGTCGGACACACACCGCCGCATCGTCTTGATGGTCGACACACACCGCCGCATCGTCTTGATGGTCGACACACACCGCCGCATCGTCTTGATGGTCGACACACACCGCCGCATCGTCTTGATGGTCGACACACACTGCTACATCGTCTTGATGGTCGACACACCGCCGCATCGTCTTGATGGTCGACACACCGCCGCATCGTCATGATGGTCGACACACACCGCCGCATCGTCTTGATGGTCGACACACACCGCCGCATCGTCTTGATGGTCGACACACACCGCCGCATCGTCTTGATGGTCGACACACACCGCCGCATCGTCTTGATGGTCGACACACACCGCCGCATCGTCTTGATGGTCGACACACACTGCTACATCGTCCTGGTTTTGTTTATATTTTCGTCCGTCTACTTAGCTTTGTCAGCTTCACTGTGACCTTACACGTATTAGTTAATGTTAATCTCTCCTTTTATTTCCATCTCTTAATTTTGCATCTACTTATTGGTCCCTGTCTCCTTCCCTCCCGCCATGCCAGTAAGTCTTTCCCTGGTGACCAGTATATCGACCAAGCCAGGTACTCACTGTCTGTGTGACTGTCTGTCTGTTGATCTACTTACTAGCCTGCCTGTCCCTACTTCCGTCCCACACTGGACCTAGAGTATCGATTTCGATTATTATTGTCAGGCTAATTGTTGTACAGTATTTGCTTGTCTGTTTTTGTCTCTCTGTCTACTGTATATATCGATGTACAGTGTGTATTACTCAGTCTATCCCTCCCTCCCTCCATGCCACCCTGGGCTCGGTGTATCGACCACAAGTTGTTGTCAGAACCCACCATTTGTCCTCAGGCTGACACCATCAATCCTCTCTGCCCGCCATTATCCCCGTCTCGCTCTCACTCGCCAACTTGGATCATTATCCTGCAACTGAGACATATAACACTTCTCCGTCCTGTGCCACCATTATGAGTTATCCTGGCTGTTTACGTCTTGCTGGAGGTTCTTGTGTATTAATTAATGTTATAAACTTTCTTGTCAACCTCGTTCGCAGTGTCAGAAGTACGTACGTGTGCGTGCGCTTTTCACACAAAGCATGATCTAACGTCAACAGCCTATGGAAAACTTTCAATCATGAAACCAGAGCGACAATGCCCCCTCCTCCTCCGCTTCCCCTTCGCCCTCCCCTTGGCCTCACCTTCCCCTGAATCCCCCTGTGCTTGCGCCATTTAGTCATTTTCCTGCGTGCCTGTGAGCCATTTATCTGATGAATTAGTGTCAACAGTGCCGCAACTAGCAAGCTTTGATTAATGTGCACGCAGGAAAACACCGTCCCAGGGCCTCTAAAGTGCCATTTTCCAGTCTGGGTGAACCTTTGTGACTGAAGTTTAGTTTTTATATTACTAGACAGACAGACAGACACAGAAATCTTCCAAATACACAATGCGTATGGACAGACGGAAAGAAAGAAAGAAAGAAAGAAAAAACAATAGGTAGACAAAGACCACAGGCAAGCAGATGAAGAGAAGACAGCCTGAAAAACAATTAAATGTCTATTGTAAATTCAAACATTATTACAGACGAGACTTTCGAGAATATTTGTTTGTATTATTTAACAAATAATAATACAAGAACGGCGGTACAAAGGCAGGTACTAATGCAGGTTTACATTATATGCAGGTACAGTATATATACAGGTACAGAAGCAGGTACACTAGCCATAAACGGTTCTCGCACGCTCTAAGGGTCTTACAATATGACAAAACGGACGAAAAATCTGAACATTCCTCTCTGAGGAAGTTTTATTGCAAATTAAATTACTTCTTTTTACCTGTAAATACCATAAAGACGAGCAACCTCTATTATTACGAAATATTGAGTCACTTCACAACCAGGCATACAACCATTCTGAGATGACACGAGCCATAGTGCTCATCCTGAGTCTGTTCCAGAACTTGCTGTGGCGAGTGTACAGAACATAAACAGGTATAGAGGTAAACACAGAAGCAGGAACATATATTACAGAATTATAACAGTGCACAAGTGACTCAGGATAGTTGTGTATTATTGTTCCCATACGTTTAAGGTTTAGTATTGAAGATTTAAGTCATATCTAGTGAAAGTAGAATATTGGAGACACAGGTCACCGGAGGTACTTTATTGATAAGACATTGGAGGCATAAGACACTAAAGGTACTGTATTGTAGATACAGCCAGAGGAGGGCGGGCGGAGTCATGTTTTTCTTTTCTTTTATTTTTGCTTTTTACGAGCATTAGCCCACCCGCGGATGGGTCATTTCTAATGACCTACATCAAGGCCTGGGTGGCGAAATTATAATAAAATAATAATGATAATAATAATAAAATTAATAAAAATAAATAAAAATAAATAATAATTATAATAAAAGAAAATTTTAATAATACTAATAAAAATTCATAAAAATTATAAATAATAATAATAATAATAATAATAATAATAATAATAATAATAATCATCATAATAATAATAAAAAGCTATAAATAAATACAAAAAAAATCAAGAGTGAGACGCGATATATGTATGCTGTATTGTCAAAGAGAAACAATTGCGACCCTGCAATTGTTTGTAAACGAGGCATCACAATTTTCGTGATGCCATATGGCAGCAGGGTCTACCATTAGACAACACATTATGCTTCCAATATCTTCCCGGCGGTAGTACCTCCCTGTTTGGTAGCTGCCTACTACCTACTACCTCAATACAGTTCCAGACCAGCTATCATCTGGAGCTTTGTAATTATACGAGTAGGACGATTATAGCTGTTATCTTTAGCTTATTCGGACCCCCTCCCATCCTCCCAAGCCAGGCATCCTCCCCAACACCTACGCCCTTTCCTCCACCGTCGATTTCCCCCTGCACTCTGCCCCGCTCTCCCTCCTCACCCTCTCTTTTCCTTCCCCCTCCTTCCCTTACCCTACCCTCTCCCTCTCTTCCCCTCCTCCCATTCTACCTCCTTTCCACCCCTTTTCTTCCCCCCCCCCTCCCCTTCTACTCACCTCATGACCCATTCCTCCCGTCCCCCCTCCCCCTTCCCTTCCTTCTTTCCCTCCCCTTTCCCTCTTCCCCAGCGTGTAATCACGGTGAGTGGCCCCTGACCTGGTGTTGGGTGGTGGCACTCTGAATGTTAGATGCATGAGGCCTCTCTCTCTCTCTCTCTCTCTCTCTCTCTCTCTCTCTCTCTCTCTCTCTCACACTCTCTCTCACACACACACATATCACATTCTCTGTGTCCATCCCTTTACCCTCCTCTCTGCCTCCTCCCATTTCCAGCTCTCCAATCACCCATTAACTCTACTCTTTACCCTTCTCCTTTCGCTCTCCACGTATTCCACTCTCTGTAACGTTGTCCATCTGTGTGTCGATCTGGTTTTCTTTACATCGCTGCGTTTAACCCTAGTCGTTTCTCTCTCCGTCTTTCTCAACTTCATCCGCAAGTCTATCGTGTACTGTCTTCTGAGAGAGAGAGAGAGAGAAAGAGAGCATTAACCTGGTACAATTTTATAGCTAGGTCATGATTCTCGAAGACAAATAAGGTATATTTTTTCCCGTAACTCTGTGTAAGAGATTTGTTCTAGTTGCGTAATAATTGCAAATTACCGCAAAGTTTACTCCAGTGTGGTGACCATCTTTATGTCTCGACGTTAGCTAGGTAGACGTGTTCTCGGGTAATAAGTTGAGGAGAAAATTGAGCGTAGCGAACCTCTTGAGAACCCATCTTTGGCATAGCTTATGAGTCAGCGAATCGTGTTCTCTCATCACCAGTTGTGGGGGTATTTTAACGCAACGAACCAATGGAAATTTCATCTTTCTCCTCTCCATTCCCTCCGTTCTCCCCCTCCCCCTGCACCTCCTATCTCCATTGCATCCATTCCTGCCTTCACATTCTTTCTCTTCCCTTCTTCTCCCTGTTCCTCTTCCCATCCCCCACCTTTATTACCAGCCCTATCCACTCTTCTGTTTACCCCTCGAGTTTGGGCTTCGAGCCGACGACATTTTGACATTATTTCTCTGTAAAATTCTTGAGGGTAAATCCTCTTCTGTCGGCTAAGAGAGAGAGAGAGAGAGAAGTAATCACACACTGGTCCATTGGAATTTTTAACAAGCTTAATGATATTGTCCCAAGTATCACATTCAAATTGAAAAATAAATGGATCCTTCCATTCCTTGATATGCTTATCATGAGAAATAGCCAAAACTACAAATATAAGGTATACAGATAAGCCCACACAGGTAGACAGTCTCATACTTCTCATACATCTTTTTATCGAATCACCCTGGAGTCTACCAAAAATGTCAGTTCTTTCTGCTATGTTCCCCAAGATGTCTGCGTAGTATTTGTGACTTGAATTATTGGATGACAGGAATTGAACTCATTCGTCCATTGCAACAAAACTTGGGTGTACCTTCTGTGTTTGTTGGTCGTTGTTTTAAAAGGGCTAAAATCCTTTCATTCCTTCCCAAACCAGGCAAATTCCTACACCCCTGGATATTTTGACTTGCCTATCGTAATGAATTTGTCCCGTTAGTTCAGGCAACATTTTTAATTTCAATCATGGAATATCGTAAATGAATTTGTCCCTAGTTCGGTCCTCGTTACCAAATATTCAATACAGCCAAGTACAGACTAACCATTATTTCAATATTATGTTAATAAGAAATAGCCCAAGTTTGAATGTATTTGAGAGTGTTTATTGTATTCTTATGGTGCAAATGTAATTGTACTATGTAGGACAGACAGAAAAAACACTTCGCAGCCTGTAGAATCAAAACAACATAAGTACAACATCAGACACCAGCATCTGAAAGCAGTGCCCTGTTCAGTTCATGTTAGAATAATAATCCCATTGCTTGGGAAAGCTATAGGAAGTATTCAAATCATCTTGTGTCACAGAAATTTCTGGTTGAATTTAGTTTGATTTGTTGAATTAAAATCAATAAACATTATGATGCATGTCTCCAAACCGATAAGTTATGTTACATAAATTTATTTGTCAGTGGCCCATGTTAAAAATGCTTTGAAACCTTGGATCTAGATGTAGGATAGTTATTTAGTGGGTCCCTTTATTTTTGACTCCGACTGACTAGGTCACGTCGCCCCTTTCTTAAGCTCCTCTACGTGTGTTGTGTGTTGGGTGTGGGGATTAGTGAATGATATTATGTAGACTGAATTTCATGTTTTAATAAGTCGCCCTGTTTAAACCTCTTTGTCCATGTAACGAAGTTGTCTCTGAAGAGTCTTAATAAAGGTGCTCCGTTTCTTTTTTATATATATATATATATATATATATATATATATATATATATATATATAGAAGAAAATATAGAGTCTGTAATAGGTTGGTTTGTTTGTATGGCAGCTCCTGTTTGTGAGTTATTACCACTTTCACATCCATGAATCCATTCAGAGTTCCTGCACTTAATAAGTAAAGTTAAGTTTGTTCCTAATTGTCCCACTGGAAAACCAGTTTTTCCTATCTCCCTCCCAAAACATAAACTATCCAACTTGAATCAAGTCCTGTTGGATATCCCCTTATTGATTCTTTTCATTTAACATTTATCATATTCTCGCACTTCTTCTTCGTCTTCTTTCTAGAATGCAAGTTAAGTTTCTTTAACATATCCTTGATATGGAAGGTTTCTAAGTCCCGGAATCATTTTTTGTCATTCTTCGTTGCACCGACTCTAGTAGAACTGATATCCATTCTATAATAAGGGCACCAGAACTGAGCTTATTAATCGAGGTGTGCCTGACTAGCGCAAGATATAGTTGCACAAGACTTCTGCACTTTTGTTACTTACACTTCTAGATATAAAACCCACCTCTCTGTTTGCCTTATTTCGAACACAGTCGCACTTTTCAGGCCGTAGGTCCGGGCTTGCTGGCACCTTTAAAATTCTTTTCATACGTCGACTTCTCTTAGGTTGATGTACGTTAAGGCTGCATAAGCATTATAAGCATTGTTCTCTTCCAGTTGCTACTGCACTTGCTGGTGTTAAATTTCATTTGCCATTTTTCAGACCACCACCCTGCAGTTTCATTTATTTGAATCCTCCTGTAATGCATTTGATCCTGCCCTGGAATTAATTTGTTGCCCTATTTTGGTGTCATCCGTAAACTTGCTTTGGTTATGTCACTGCTGATTCCAGTATTCAGATCGTTTTATGTAGATTATGAACAAAGAGTGCCTAGTACAGACCCTGGGGAACTCCACTGGTTACATGGCCCCACTCAGATTTTAACACCATCTACGCTGACCTCTTGCGCGTTCTATCGGTGAGCCATGATTTTATCCAATTTAAAACTTTCCCCTCACGATACCATGAGAGCCTTTAATTTTTCTCAGAAGCCTTTGATGCGTACTCTCTGTCAAATGCTTTGCTAGTCTTAACATCGTAATTTTCGTCATTATTTACTACCTCGAAGACTTCCTAAAAAACGTTAGCAGATTTTATTAGACAAGATTTTCCTTTGTAAACCCATGTTGAGAGTCGTAGATTAATTTGCTTTTCTCTCTAGATGCTATCGGATGCTATCTGCTATAATTGATTCAAGAAATTTCCCCACTACTGACATCAAACTGAGATCGGTTCGGTAATTTGACGCTGATGCTCTTGGTTCTCTTTTTGAATATGTGGGTACTACATTTGCCTGTTGCGCCACAACTCCAGTGTTCAATGATTTTGTAAATAAGCTATTTAGGGGTCCGCTAATCTGTTCTTTGCTAATTTCTTTTCAAGACTCGAGGGAAAATTTCCATCCCGCCTTCTGGGATTTTGTTTTTTCTTTTAGTTTATTTATCTTCTAAGAACATCCTCTTTCTGATAGTGATATTCTTTAATTTCTCTTCCTTCTCAAATATCAGTCTAATTCTCTGGAATTTCATCGCAGCTTTTCTGTGAAAACTGATAAGAAGTAGCTGTTCAATGCTTTGCTTTCTTATTTCTTCACTGCCATTTACCACTTCTCCCTCCTGGACTTTAAAGGTTGTCTGAATTTTTGTCTTTGACCTTGTCTCTATATACCTGAAAAAATCCCTTGGATTCACTTGGATTCTTGCTATTTTGATTTCATAGTTTTCTTGCTTTCCTTATGCTTTCTTAACATTCCTAGATAGTTCATTATACCTATTTCCTGAGCTGCTCCTCCCTCCCTTTAATTTCCTTATATATTCTTTTCTTTTATCTCCATGTCATGTTTAAGTTTTCTGGTCATCCACTCTGGCCTGGCCTCCTTATTTTAATCTCCATTCTTTCTGTATGGTATAATTTTTGTTCTTTTGTGTTTTATGTGTAGTATACTAGTGAATATATTGTAGTCATGATCAATTGTTGTGTCATCTATGACCTCACCCCTCTCCAATGGGGACCTGATGTGACTGTTCCCAGGTGACCTCACCCAGGTACCTTCTTAACTCCCCTGATAATCCAAGCAACCGAGTTTGGGACTCCTGGACTATATTATTGTTGTCATCATTGTTTTCGTTTCCCAATTTAGGTGAACCTGATTTCTCTGTGATCACAGACCTTAGTTCTTCCCTACCGTGATATCTCTGATAATATTTTCTTTTATTTAATACTAGGTCTAATATATTGTCACCTCTAGTAGGTTCTGTAGTTGTTTAAAACTGTCCCGTACTCATGTCTATAGGAAGTCTTCTTCAGATTCACATAGTCACCCACAATGTTGTCCCAGTCAATATTTCTGAAGGTTGAAATCCCCCATAATGCACAGGTTGTTATATTTTGCTGTGTCTCAAATTACTTTCCTGCACATATGGGCTGAGCTGCTTCTTTTGCCACAAGACTTGGGGGCTCTGTAAATCATTCCATAATTAGTTTTTCTCTTCCTTCCGTGATTTCTACCCACACAGACTCGGTTCCATTTCTGCTCCCTATTGAATTATTAATACACAACATTTTAATGTATCCTTGACGAAGAGTGCGACCCTCCCTCCTTCCTATACCTTCCCTTCCCTGTCCTTGTGAATAAGGTTGTACCCTTCTATTTGGTACTCTTGATATATATATATATATATATATATATATATATATATATATATATATATATATATATATATATATATATATATATATTTATATATATATTTATATATATTTATTTATTATCTGTCCGGAGTAATATCATGATAGTGAAGGAAGGTTTCTCGGGGAGCCGATATCGCCCACCCACCTGAGTGATCGTTGTGGACTGTGGCTTCCAGTGGGTGCTGGGAGACTGGGTGGCCGCTACCTGTTCTAGAAACGTTGTGTAGATGCGTTGTGGAAATTTGAGTTGGGAATCTTGGAGACCTGAGTTTGAAAGTTGTTTAGAAAATCTGACATGGTAAATTTTGGAGAGCTGATTTGGGAACTGGAAATTGTCGAGTTTTAATTTGGGAACACTGGAAATTTAGAGCTCTGACATAGAAATTGTAGCGATACTACGGAAATTTTGGAGTCTTGTTTCTACACTTGAGGAGACTTGACATCGATAATAAAATTGACCGAGAATTTAAATTGACTGTAAATTATATTGACTTCAGATATGAAACTTAACTTTAAATTAAAACCAACTTCAAAATGAAACGACTTGAAAGTTAAAATGGACTTGCAAATTAAATTATACGTGAAATCACAACTGACGATATAACCCATAATCTCTATATATTTTGTTTTCTCTTTCTCTTATCTATCTTTCTACCTAACCTAATCCCTCTTCGCCCATTGGTAAAGAGTCTGTGTGGAGTACTCGGCATCACCCAACCACCTAAGGCCCCAAGCTGCTATTGTGGACTGTGGTGACGTGAGGGAGGAAGGACTCTTTAAGGCACCGCTACCCGCCCTGGAAACAGCTAGAATTTGTGGATGTGTGTCTTTTGCGGCTGTGGATATCTAGAAATTATTAAAATCTGGTTTGGAAATTGTGTGCAGTACTGAGTCTATAATAGTGAGGAGCTCCTAAGATATCTTATTTAGAACCTGATTTGGAAATTCTGTAGAAATGAGTCGTAAGAGTTTGAAAGTTTTCCCTATTGAGGAAGTTTTGTGTATTATGAAAATTATGAGAAATTCAAGTTGGTATCCTGGAAAATATGGAAAACCTTACTTGGTATCCTGGAAATTGTGTAATTTTGTATGCGTTTCCGTATGTGTCCATCAAACTACACGTACTGTACATCGTATACTCTGATCAACATAAAGAGAGGAAGTCGACGTTTACCACCAACGGAAATACTTTAGTAGTTAGTTCTGTTAAAGCTCATAGAAAATGATGCACACATAAACAGGTGCGCTACTACACACACACACACACACAGAGGGCATTTGTGTGTGTTTACGCTTGTATGTAAATATAGAAATGTTTGTGTGTGTGTTTGTATTTGTTATTTATAATAGTAATGAAAATGTTCGATTTATTTATGAGAATTATGCACACAATACTCGGTACACTTGTGTGTATTTGAAGTGTACATCCTGTGTCACGTGACAGTTGTACGGTGTTAGTCCATGAAGAGTTCCTCCCCTGACGACACAACAATTACAGAGTGAATCATCGCGTTGGTACTTACCTGACACCTCGTTATCCCCGCTTTCTCACCCCCTTCCGCTGTTCCCTTCTCTCAGTTTTGCACCCCCCCCCCTAACCTCTCCCACTTTCTTCCCACCTCCCTTTTCGTCAAAAATTTCATCTTCCCTCCCCTCATTTTACCCCCCTCCTGCTTATCTTTCTTCCCTCCTCTCCTCCTCTCCAATTTTCCTTACCCCAATATCCCGAGATTCTCTCAGACTTTTCCTCTCTAAGGAATCTTCAATCCCCTCCTTCCCATCTCTTTTCCTCCCCTGTCCACTTCTCAGTCATCTCCACCTTTCATTCCACCCCATCTCCTCTACTTCCCATCTACCGCCCACTCCCCGCTCTTTCTTCCTTTACCCTCCCCATCTCCCTCCCTCTCCCCTTCCCTCCTCTCCCCCTCCTCACCACTCTCCCCCTCTCCCCTCCCCCAGTTTTCATCTTTATTCCTCTTTGTCACAGCACTCGCCCCCTCCCTTCCTGTTCCGGGGAGCCGCTAAACACATTTACTGATTACACCGGGTCCTTTATACGCGATGTTCAGTATAGCCTACACAGTTAATGCTATACAGATAAACGAAACTCCTCCTTTATACACATTTACTACTATACACCGAATTCGCTATACAATAGGTCCTTTATGCACACTTACTGCTACACACCAGAGCCGCTAGACGCAAGATCCATCTTACACTGTTATTGCTCTTACTACACGGATCCCTTTATATATTCGGTACGTTAGGTACAATTACTGTCATATAATGTGACATATGCATACGAAATACATTTTAAGGAGACTAGGCACGACGGTCGCTATATAAACAAATTGCTGTGAAAGTTGGTTCGCTTTACATGGGCCTCTCGGTAAACGAAGGTCGTTGTACTGGATATCCGCTGTATCAAAGGTTTTGTGATATGCGGGTAGCACTATACTCAAGGGGGTCACTATACAAGGATTCTGCTATATATGAGGTGTGTGTGTGTGTTTGTCTGTGTGTGTGTGTAACTGAATTTATGTGCATAAGTCATTTACAATTCAACGCAATTTCTTCTGCAGGAAAATACATCACATCTATTATGCAATACATCAAAAAGTAGTAAAAAAAAAAATAATAATAAAAACATTAAATAACGACCTATTGCATCAAGGGACATATTAACTAATAAATGAAGTTTTGTTAAAAATCCCTGTGAAAAGGGAAGGATTATTCCCCCAAAGACAAGTTATTGAGACTCTTACACTGCAGACCACCCACCAGCCAGCCCTCACCATTCATCATCACGTAGCGTTATGCTCCACCAACACATTCACCCCTCCCTCTAAACCCTGTCGTTAAGTCTTAATCACACACAGGGAATGGACCGAATGCCATCCCCTTCCCACCTAATATAATTCATACGTTCCAGTATATTAGGCCGTCTCAATTGCTCAGTCAGGTGTTTTATTTATAAATTACACTATATATGCTGTGTATATACAGGATGAGCATAAAGTCTTTCCCTGATTATGAAAAATCATATCTCGAAGACCATTCTAGATAGAAACATGAATGTTGTAGCATTGTGTAGACGAATTCATAGATTTTTTTTCATGCATATTTTACAGACAGTTCTTGAACACAACACCATGGCCGCCACGTTCACCAGACATTACCCCCCTCTTGATTTCCTTTTATGGGGGTATGCGAAGGACAAGTGTACAGCTCACCAGTTCCTCATCTTCAAACTCTGAAGGCAAGGATAACTGAGGCAATAGCGACGGTGACTGAAGAGATGCTGCAGAAAACATGGCGTGAAATCGAGTAGGTTAACTTATTCCCATGAACTCAAAACATCATAAAGGTTAGGTTAGGTTAAGTTAGGGAATTCTCATGAGCTGACAGTATTATGAAGGTGGTGTTTTAAACCAAGATTTGAATAGAAAGGTACCCAGACGTACAGAAAAAAAATCCCAATAAAATTCACACAGTAATAGAATGAAACTGTCACGTAATCATTTCAAACACATAATACATAACAAAGAGCTGAATTTATATCACCAAAAAGATGGATAGTCCGGTACCCTGCCATCTGCCTGTGACAATAACCACACGGGCCCCTCACCCACACATCCATTTGGCAGTGATTTATGCCTCCCAATAGGTCATCCCTAATGCCTCCCAGTGCATCTTTTAAATGTCTCCTAATGCCTCCCTCATGCCCGGCGGCCCACAAGCCTACGACGTCAGCGAATCTGTCATCAATCCATCATCAATTCAGCTTGCCATATCGTCCGGGAAGTTCCATCATCAATTCAGCTCTGTTTGACGGGTTTCTCTGGCCTCGTTCCCCATGGTAAATGATAGAGGAATGTTACCACATGTTACCGCGATCGTGGGAAATGTGCGATTTGTGTAGTACTGAGGAATATTGATCTGTCGTCCATATACTACTTAAGAAATATGAATCTGTTATTTAACTACGATTGAGAAATGTTTACGGATTATGTTTTCTCGATCACTACAAGTGTATTATATAGTTAGTGCTGAGAAATACAAAGATACAATTTGAGTTAGTGAGACACATGGATCTATAACTACTGCATTTATTTAGAATTTTAATAAACAGATACTGGATTTAGAGTAGGTAAATGAATTAAGGGTGAATAATAATGAATGCCAATTGATACATGGAAGCGCTTTCACACATATACACATAAATAAACACTTACTTTTATACATACATAACCTTACTACACATACACTACCCACACCCCGCCCACTACTACCCACACCCCGCCCACTACCACCCACAACCCGCCCACTACCATCCACACCCCGCCCACTGCCACCCACACCCAGCCCACTGCCACCCACACCCACCCAACTACCCACACACCACCAACTACTACCCACACACCACCAACTACTACCCACACCCACCCACTTCTACCCACACCCACCATCGTCTAGCCGCTAGACGATGGACACTCTCCGCCCTCACATTCCTTTTCGCTTCTCTCGGGTAGATTTTTTCCCCACCAAAATTTCAGTTTTCATACGACTTGACATTCTTCCCAAAAGTTGCCTCGGCTACACACATTCCCAGTACCGGGGAGGGATCCCTGTACAGAAGGTTCTGCTGTCACATTATAAGACTTAAATTCCTCAAATCACGTCTCGCTCTCATATGCCCTTACAAGTTTTTCTTTTCAAGATTTTCTGGGTTCCTTTTGGAACCTCTTGGAAGGTCTCCTGGTGTCGCTGCCTCGTGTGTGTGTGTCTGTGAGTGAGTGTGTGTGTGTGTGTGTGTGTGTGTGTGTGTGTGTGTGTGTGTGTGTGTGTGTGTGTGAGTGAGTGTGTGTGTGTGAGTATATCTGCCCCCTATCTGGTCTCTCTTTTCCATTGTCTGTCTCACATGATCATCTTACATGTTTATGTCTCTTGATTCTCAACATTTTCTCACAAAGATTCTCTCACTTTTCCTCCGTTATTGTCCCTTCATTATCACCAAGTGGAATTTTTCTCCAATGTGATTTTGTCCCGTGAGTTTTCCTTCTGTGGTATATTGTTCAACGGAATTTTTGTCAAGTAGAATTTTGTTCATTGGGATTTTGCCGTGGGTCCACCTGGCTGGTACTCCCACAGATGTTTGAGGAATGTATGCACATGGCCAATATCGGCCGTCCGCGCCAGTGTTGATACCCTGTCTCATTATACAGCGTGTTATCGTTGTTAAGAGGATTATGAGTGTCGCTTATTGGGTAATTATCCATGTCCCTGGCACAATGGTGGTGCAGTAAAATAGTATGTAATTAGTTCGTTCATTTTACTCCCCGAGTTGATTGTTGCCATCCGGGTTGAGGAGCTACGTCCGCGTTCTGTTTGGGAAGGGACGGTTAGTGGATGCGTTTGTCTTCGTTTTTCAGGTGGAAAATGATTCTCGTTCTTATGTACTTCCATCCTCTCCAGCTAGGCATCACTGCCTAGCTTGTGGCCATACACTCCTATCTGGTGTAGAGAGAACGCATCCTCAAGTTAATGTAGTCTTATCGTAATTCTGATGTAATTATTGGACGTTGTTTTTATGCTCTAGTTTAAGTCAACCATTTAGTTGCGTTGGTACGTAACCACTTACAAGGAACCTTTAACGCACTGACCTTTGAAAATCTTAACCCAGGTGTGAGAAAGTTTTTATCGTGTGTGTTTTACCGGGACGAGGGAACGGCAGGTGAGGCGAGGCCCTCCTCCCTGGCCATTTCGTCACGCTATTCTTTCCCCTCGACAAAACCACCATAGTTATTTGTTACTGACGTTCCCCCTTAAGTACTTGTCTGGGAACTTGTGGTTTTGAAGTTTTATTCACCGACAGGCCAACAAATGGTAGGTTGTGCACCTTACCTCGCCACCACGTCCCTTCCCCTCGTTCCTTGACTCAAGAGTAATACAAATATGCTTATCACTGGCACGTCTTCTACACTACTTGTTTGGGAACCAGTGTGTTAAAGTTTTATCGTGTGTGTGTGTGTGTGTGTGTGTGTGTGTGTGTGTGTGAACAAGAGTTAGAGTGCCCTGCCTCTCCACTCACCACATCGTCGCCCTTCCACACAAGTACACAAGTCCAACACAGGATCCCCGTCGCTGTGACTCTCCTATAGCATTCGTGAAAGAATTAATATTTTAAAGTTTTTAGGATGGGTGTTTTACGGGACGACTCGTGACGCGACGGTAAGTAAGGTAGGGAGGCTTCACCTTCCTTGCCAGCCAAGAGCTCTCTTCTCTAAACTAAAGCGAAGACGCCTATCACTGACGGTGTCGTACTACAACTGCCATGTTGCAACAGGTGTGTTGACGTGATTTTCGTTGGTGTTTTACTTGAGGCGAGAGTAAGGTAGATCTCACCATAATCACCAGTCTCAACCTCTTGAAACAACGACCTCGTAGATAGTGATCACTGACTGCAGTTGTCTGGGAACTGGTTTTTTTTTAAAGTTCTTGTGTGTGTTTTACCGGGACAAAGGTAACTTCTAGCGCTCTTACCTCAAGTTATCTCCGTTCGTCTTTTTACTTCACTTAAGAAGACCAATACAAAGATCTCCTTCACTGACGTTCCTCTTCCAATATTTGTCTGTGAACTGATGTGCTTCAAGATACTACTTTCCTGGACCAGGCTGAGTCAGGTTGTCCTTACCTTAACACTCTCCCCTCACAACAAGACCAACACAAAAGACCTCCTTCATGGATATAACTCATCTCACACAGTACTCGCGAGGAAACTGGTGATGTTAAGAGGTTTTATCGTGCATGTTTTACCGGGGTGTGGAGTGAGGTCGGTCCCCTGTAACTCAGCCGCTCACGTTCCTCCTCGCCGCTCCTCGACACAAGACCAACACTGCTCAATGAGGCTCTCATCTTGTCTTACCAGCCTCCCGGGTGAACTTATTGGCTGTTATAACGACGAAATAGTTTCAGCTTTCTATAATTTGTTTCTGGCATTGTTTTGTTGGCATCTTTTTATATCCTTCTCCTTCATCCTTATCATTATATTTTCACCTTTTTTCCTGCACCATTCTGGTTTTCATCGTATTACCCCCAAGAAATTAAAATGGAGTCAATATTTGCACATTTCCTAACCTAACCTAACCCTTCCCAACCATGTTAAATACGCTTTAGTCAAGTTGGGTACGTTGAGGCATATTTGATTGTGTTTGGTTGGCTCTTTTTGTCTGTTTTAAGAGACGTGCAGGATACCGCAGCCGCCATCACGGGGAACGAGGCCGCGATATCATCCAACACCATTACCGGGAGAGATAAGTATATTTGCCGGTACAATATCGTCGTCCACAGGAATGTTCTTTAATACAATTACTAGCTTCATTTTTCTTAACCATGTTTGTGTGTAAGTTATTGGTCGCTTTTGTTTTGTTTTTCTTCTATTAGTTATTGTCTTGTGGCTCTTCTCTCCCTCTTCCCCCATGTGGTTATGCTGTTATCATGTTTGTTTCTTCCAAGTTGCTGGACTTTATTGTATTTGTTTTTGTTTTTTTTCCTTGGTGTTTAGCTACTTTATTTTCTTTGTTTTTCTACTTTTTCATTTTGTTTTGTTTAGTTTGTTTCATCTTATGTTTAATCACGTTTTTATTATTATTGTTTTACCCAGTTATCACTTATTTCTTCTCCAATTTTCTAGCGCACTTTACCATTTTTCCTGAACGTTTTATCCAGTATTCCTGTGCGTTTGACCTCTTTAATTAGAGGTTTAACTCGACTGTTACAGTACGTTCTACCCCAGTATTTTTTAATACATTTTAATCCAATTTTACAGCGCGTTTACCCCAGATTTTTTTTACCGCGCGTTTTATCCTGTCCTACCGTACTGGGGGTCGTGCGTGTGGTGAGGAGTGCCTCCCTTCACGCCGGATGGCACTCATTACAAACTATTGGAAAAGTTGACCCATTCGTCTTGACAAAGTTTTGATGGCCAGTTAGAAAAGTCGAAGGAGAGAGAGGGGGGCGGTCACATTTTTTTTCTTCTTCCTGTGACTCAGCGACTGTCTTGTGTTGTATGTGGTGTGTCATACGTGGCAAGATGCACCTTAGTGTGGAAATCACGTTAAAAGACCGAACTTATACAGTACATGTGAATAATGCAAGAGTCATAACAATGTGGATATTTGTTTTAAACAGTCGACTTAAAAATCAAATCCACGTTAAAAGACATAAATTTGTGTACTAAGCCGATAGAATGTCGGCTCTCCCCAGTGCAATAAAGATGGTGGGGCCTCCTTTACTCAGTTACTCACGACTAATGAGGATATCGGTGAGTATCTATGCTGTACTGTTTTACTATGTAAGTTTGTCTTAGATTGTATTTCAAAGTGTATTGTCTTGGTTCATGAAATATTGTTTGTGTGATTGTTGTCTTGAACTGCATTAGGGAAATCAACACCAGCACCTCGTGTAGATTCCCCATAGGCGGGAAAACAGCCTGATAGCGGCACATTGATTGAAAGTTGCTCTGTAAAACTTGAGAGCTGAACCAGGGAAACACCGGAGCTTCTGATACCTGAACAGGGAGCACTGCCGCCTGTCAGTTGCCTGCTGTCTGTGAGGGACGCGAACCACTCCTGTCTAGACATCTGCATTTATGTCCACTCACCTTCACAATACCTCCACAACGCCCACTCGCCCCCACAATACCTCCACAACGCCCACTCGCCCCCACAATACCTCCACAACGCCCACTCACCCCCACCATATCTCCACAACACCCACTGTAGTAGCTGGTCATCTCCGCGGTAGTCACGTACGGCATAAGAGTGTAGCAGGTCTGCGGCGGTGATGGTGAATGTGTGTGTGGTGTGTTTGTCAAGGCAGGAGACGCCCCGGATAATTAAGGCGTCAGAGTGAGACAGCCCGCAATAACACGGATCCTTAGTGGCTGCAGCACTTGTTAATTACTACAGCACCTTCCCTCGTATGTCTCCCTTTGGCCTGCGGTTGACTGGCGGCCGCAGTTATTTGAAAAAAAATAATTTGAGAATGTGGTCCTGGCGTGAGCTGATTGGTCAGTGGCCACCATGACGCCAGCAGTAACTAGCCCGCTGTTGGTTTGGGTTTAATATGGAATACAGTGTGTTAAAGACAGCCCGGCAACGTTTGGAGTGGAGGCCAATGGTTGCCAACCTTCAGACATGAGAAGGGCTCCCTGACTGATTGATGTTCGGTAGGTTAGTTGAGGTGTCGGGTAGCTAATGCATGATTAGATTGGTTTGGAAGATGTTGAAGGGGAGTTGCGGAGAAGATCCCGAACGAACGTCATGTCAAGAGCATGATGGTCAGTATTTTCACCATTCTCAAGAGGATGTCTTTTCCGCAGCTGTATGGATCCTTCAAAGATGATGTTAAAATTGCCCCGAGACTCCACCGTAACTGTGTTTGTTCTTCCATTCCCAGTTACGAGGAAAATGTTTATTAATGATTAGGAACTAACTCCTCCCTCACCATCGTGTGGCTACTGCCCCTAGTGTGGCCCGCACTCTTACCTGTAGTAGTAATCTCTCTATCTCTTGTTTGTCTTCCTGTTTCTCTGTCATCTTCATCAGCCTAACTGAGTAGAGTGGCCCAGGCCAGGTGTACCAGCACGAAGTTAAAACAAAACAAACTTACAAGCTAGCAGATACAGGTAGAGACTGGAGAGTATGAGTGATAAAGTGATTGATAGATAGATAAATAGAAAAAGAAAAGAGGGAGACAGGTGGATCGAAAAAGAGAGAGAGAGATGTAGTGCGGGAAGAATGTGAACGAACCATCATCGACCTGTCCTTAACTTAATGTAATCGCTGCTCCCCATCATTCGTAAACATTTAACAGAGCCTCTCTGTTCCCACCAGTGTCCCTGCCTCCGTCCCCGTGTCCACCCCCCTGCCCCCGCCCCTATACTGTACGTGTCCCGGACTCCAGCTCTTTCCCGGCCCCCGTCCTCCCCCCTTACGCCTTGGTACTGTAACTTATTACTGAGGTACTGTAACTTATCACTGAGGTACTGTAACTTATTACTGAGGTACTGTAGCTTATTACTGAGGTACTGTAACTTATCACTGAGGTACTGTAACGTATCACTGAGGTACTGTAACTTATCACTGAGGTACTGTAACTTATCACTGAGGTACTGTAACTTATCACTGAGGTACTGTAACTTATTACTGAGGTACTGTAACTTATCACTGAGGTACTGTAACTTATCACTGAGGTACTGTAACTTATCACTGAGGTACTGTAACTTATTACCGAGGTACTGTAACTTATCACTGAGGTACTGTAACTTATCGCTGAAGTACTGTAACTTATTACTGAGGTACTGTAACTTATCACTGAGGTACTGTAACTTATCACTGAGGTACTGTAACTTATCACTGAGGTACTGTACTGTAACTTATCACTGAGGTACTGTAACTTATCACTGAGGTACTGTAACTTATCACTGAGGTACTGTAACTTATTACTGAGGCACTGTAACATCACTGAGGTACTGTAACTTATCACTGAGGTACTATAACTTATCACTGAGGTACTGTAACTTATTGATTAGATACTTTAATAAAACTGAGGCTCTACGGTAATTGGGTAGTAGGCAGCTACCAAACAGGGAGGTACTACCGCCTGGGAAGATATTGGAAGCATAATGTATTGTCTAATGGTAGACCCTGCTGCCATATGGCTCACGAAAATTGTGACCAAGTCTTAGGTTGCTGATCTGACTTTCTGCCTCATTTACACACAATTGTTTCTCTTACTTTGACAACACAACATACATTTATCCTTTCTCTCTCTTGAACTTTTTTTCATTTTTGTATTTATTCATGGTTATTATTATTATTTTATTTTGTATTATATTTTGTATTATTATTATTATTATTATTATTATTATTATTATTATTATTATTAATTTTATTATTATTATTATTATTATTATTATTATTATTATTATTATTATTATTATTATTAATTTTATTATTATTATTATTATTTATTTTATTTTTTTTCATTATCATTATCATTATTATATTTTCGCCCCTAGGCCCTGATGTGGGTCATTGACTTGTGCCCTGGTGGGATAATCTTGTATAAAAAAAAACACAAACCTAGACACAAACACAGAGAGTCTCTCTCTCTCTCTCTCTCTCTCTCTCTCTCTCTCTCTCTCTCTCTCTCTCTCTCTCTCTCTCTCTCTCTCTCTCTCTCTCTCTCTCTCTCGTTCGTAATAATACAACGTCACAATATCGACTTCATATTTGTGGTGAGTGACAGTACCATTTCCGGGGTTGTTCTGGACGGTGAGTGGGTGGACGGACGGGGGTGGCCTGAACGGTGGGTAGATAGATGTTGGTTAGATGGCATAGGCAGGAAGTGAGCTAGTTGGTGGGTGTAGAGCTAGACACCATCACCCAGCTTATTTCACCTGTTGATTAAACCCCCTAACGCTACGTGGGGGTTATGTTAGGTTAGGTGAACGTTAGGGGGAGTGGGTGAGGGGAGGTTAACTGGTGGGTGTAGGGTTGGAAGGTGTGGGTGAGGGGAGACTAGCTGGTGGGTGTAGGAAGTGTGTGGCGGCGTCAACGTCCTGCAGTGAGGTTGCTCTCACGCCTGTGTGTCGCCTTGGTGGCGCGTGGACAGTGAGGGGTGGCGTCGGCAGCTCTCCCTCCCTCCCTCTGCAAGACTGCTGGCACCCTCCCTCCGACACTCCCTCATTCTCTCCCTTCCTCACCCCCCAACTTCACCTTCCACCCTCACCTCCCACTATCACCTCCCACTATCTCACCTCTCACCCTCACCTCCCACCCTCACTTCCCACCCTCACCTCCCACCCTCACCTCCAACTATCATCTCTCACCCTCACCTCCCACCCTCACCTCCACCCACCTCACCTCCCTCCCTCACCTCCTCCTCACCTCCCTCCCTCACCTCCCACCCTCACCTCCCACCCTCACCTCCCTCCCTCACCCTACCACTATCGCCACCTGCCTCAACCCCACCTCCCTCTTCTCTCACCAACACTTCTTCACCACTTCATTAGAACCTGAAATATATTAACCGAGAAAGTGTTTAGCAGACACAGCTGATACACCAGAGACAACTTCGTGTGTATGAGAACTGGAGCTCTACTGATTCTGGAGCTCTACTGATACTGGAGCCCTACTGACACTAGAGCTCTACTGATACACTCGACCTATAGAATATTTAGATGGGAATTATTTTGTAGCAGAATATAATGTGGGTCATGGCAGATGTTTGCGGCATATACAACATGGAGGGGTATTTGGGATGTGATAATATAAGCTATTTAACCTTATACGCGAATTTTTGTTACATTTGTTAAGAAAAGTTGCTTGTGACCAAAATATCGACTTGAACTTATTACCCAGCCAATATTTATTTATTTATTTATTTATATATCTATCTGTATATCTATTTATTTTGTATTTATATTGGGGGTAAGGAGTACCGGTGTTGTTTTTAAAGTATATGTTTTATTATTCTTGAAGCTCCTATATTGCTCCCGTGTGCAATACGTCAACACAGACCAAGAGTCAATAACTTTACAAGGGAGTGGCTGTGATGTGTGTGTTGCGGGGGCAGTACACTGTATTAATTGTGTTGGTGGGATTCTCACTGGCAGAGAATGATGGGTTGAGCACCGCCACCACCTGCATTATTTACCTAACTGTTTCAAAAGGAGGCTAGATAGATTCATGGATGATAGAGAGTGGTAGTAACTCTCGACAGGAGCTGCCATGCACAGGCCAACCGGCCTATTGCAGACTCCTTATGTTCTTATGTTAGTTGTCAGTGACTTCTGAAGCTGGCCATCGTCCCTGTGAGTATTAGTTTTAGTCATATGTTGGTAATTATTATTATCATCATCATCATTATTATTATTATTATTATTATTATTGTTATTATTATTATTATTTTTATTATTATTATTATTATTGGCAGCATACTTATTCGTCTTAAGTTGGTGATAATATTTAACAAATTATTACATCATAGACGCATTCAAGCCGGACAGATTGGTCTAAATTTTAATTAAAGAATTGTATTTTTTTAAACAACAGTATACAATGTATTCACGGTAAAGCCTGGCCAGAGACAGCGTACTCGCCTGTGGGAGGACCAGAGGGTGGGTGAGTGAGAGAGAGGGAGGGTGGGAGGGATTGTTGGTGGGTGATTGGAGGAATGGTGGGAGGGAGAGAGGGTTGGTGGATGAGTGGGAGGAAGGGAGGGAGGGTTAGTGAGAGGAAGGGTGGGAAGGATGATTGGTGGGGGAGTGGGAGGGAAGGAGGGAGGGATCAATGAGTCAATGGTTTGTGGTAGACCATAAGAGGTGTGCGTTTAGAATGTTGTGGTGGGCGGCGGTGTTTAGTGCTGTCGTCACACAGACCCGTGCAGTTATCTTTACCCTGCTAACTGGGGGTTGAGGGAGTACGTCTAGATGCTCTTTAGTCTTGGTGCTTTGTGCCGTTGTTCAAGTAAACCAATTAAGATGCCGTCTAACATTCTTGTGTTTATGGGAAATTTAGCTTACGAGTCTCTGAGATTGTAGATTGTTGGGGACGCAGATAGTATTGCGTGAAAGAGTCGTTTGTTCTCGGGCTCTTCTATAATTTGATGCGTTTACCCGTATTCAAATTACAATGAGGAATTTCAATTTGGGAAACATTGAGAATTGGGAGCTTTACGGTGCAGCCACGACGCGGCGGTGGGTGACGGCGGTGGCAGCGTGAGAGGTGGGGGTGGGTTGTGCCGTTGAACGTACTCAAGCTTATTAAACATTACCGCCTCGTGGGTTGGACATCTTGACTTGTCATCCATCACTACCTGTGACGGCCGCTGGGTGACGGGGCCGGGTCTGCCAGTAATTCTACATTTTTGTAATTTGGTGATTTTGAATTTGGTAATTTACAGCGGAGTTTGGACGCTTTAATTTGTCTATTAATGTACGAGATATACTTTTTTAAGTTGCTCTCATTACCGCTGCCATTTTTTTATCATTTAAATATTACACAAGCGTTCAATATATTATGACAAACGTTTTCTTATATGAACCAGCACAACAGAGAAGTCTGGTAACATGTGATGAGCGGTTCTCTAACACACGGTCTCTCTTGTGGCAGGTAGAGATAAGACCTCCACACGCTGAATGCTGGCAGAGTTGCGGAAGCAGTAGCTGGTAATCCTTAACACTGAGACTCTTTGATCCTCGAGGCCGTGTAATGTTGTGAGGTAAAAGATGAATTACTCCGGAGTCCCAGAATTCCACATGTTAAGCATTTTCCTCAAGCCGCCGGGCGCACCTGGCGACGGTAAGTTCTTCCAGCATTTCTGACGCAAATTTGGCCGTCTGGTTTACGGCCGTGGCTGAAAATGAGACTGGTAGATAACGTTCTCTCACGTCTTCACGTTTGTAGAGCAGTTAAAGACACGAGCCTCAGACAACCTGGACCCTGGTTGCTCGTTCTTAGGGTAGCCGGTGGTGAATACTTGTTTCCGATCTGCTCCAGAGAAATGTTTACGTTATTTATAAAGAAAATTTCCCAGTAACGCCGTTGAATTTAATGTGCTTAAGAAAGTGTTCCTCCCGCGCGCGTGAGTGTGTGTGTGTATGTTCGAATTTGCGAAACGCGAAAACTAGGAAGAAAATTACAGTGGGTTTTTGGAATGCTGACGTATCGCAACATCTTAAAGACGTGATTGATACTTGGGTATTTCTTTTCTGTGCTGCGGAGAGTTAGGACCACCCTGGACTTAGTTGTCTTGTCATTTAAATACGTCCCATTATCCTGTAAATAAGTCTCATTATCCTTTAAATAATATAAGTGTTCCTCGGGAGAAAGTCTGACACTATATATCGCCATTGTCCTCATCCGAATTAGCAACACAAGTTTCTTTACAAGTCTGTCACGTTAGAGGATTGCTCCTCCTCGCCTGAGGTTCATTTTTTTTCTTTTTGCTTTGTTGGTGAGTTTTAGCTATTATATGAATTATTATATTATTATTGGTATGTTTAATTAGTTTTTGACGTGGTGTTGGTGATTTTAGCTAGTTTTGGGCGTTATGTAGGCGGGGTTTTGACGTTTTGTAAAGATATGTGTGGGCTTTAGCTCGCTTTGGCGTTTTTTTACCCTTGATATGAGTGAATTTAGCAGGTTTCCTACGGGTTTTGTTGGATTTTTTGCTAGTTTTTGGCTTGGTATTGACGTGTTTTAGCTATTTTTTAATGGACGTGATGATAGATGGTGTGTATTGTACGCCAGGCAGCTCCCTACTTCCCCACGTATGAATGGTGATGTCATACTGCCATTGCTCCACCACACCACACAATCTTGTTGGAAATAATTTGTTGAGTCTATTTTCGCTCCGGGTCGTTTGTTTGTTCTCGGGACTCACGGTTATTATGTACGTATCGTGTACGTGGTTTGTATACACTTCTACTTGTACATATATGATGACGATGTGTGTGTGTGTGTGTGTGTGTGTGTGTGTGTGTGTGTGTGTGTGTGATTGGTAGAGCGTTGTTAGCTAGCTGCAGGATTGGCTTCACAATTTGTACACTCAGCGTTAAATGAATATGCAATCTGGTACCCTGGTACGATTCCCGATATTAGAACAAACAATCCTGGGTAAGTTAGCAGGAAGAGGCTTAATAGAGGTAAGAAATATATACACGTAATTTTGGAATCACATTCAGAAGTCTTTTGTGTGTAATTATCTGAGTTTTTAACACTGAGTAATTTTTTTACGAATTTTGTTAATGTTTTGAGTATTTCGTAATTTATCGCTAAATAGGACGAATTGGTTTTGTGTTTTGTAGTGCTTATGTATTTTATATGTAAATACAGTATTTTGTTATATTGTTTTAATCGTTGCTGTTACTATGTGATATAATGTTTGTGGGTCCCGAATGGCTGGTGGAGGTCCTGGGCGAGTCTCACACCAACTGCGTCTTATCTTATTGTGTACTCGCATGCTTCTCCTGCAACTTAATATGTTATTATGGCACCCGGAGTCCCCAGACGCTTCAGCGGCGCCAGCTGACTCCACACTGACGCCACTGACTCGGACTGTTGACCCTGCCTGACTGCAGATATATTTTCTTTGACACAGATTCGACCCGACTCGTCGTGGGATCGACTTAAACATCCCCTCCCTCCCTCTTCCCACCTCACCTGTATGCAGCACACTGTACTGTATAATGAAGGTGGATCCACACCAACTTAACAGTGTTGGTTACATTACCGATAACGTGTTGGATAAAAGATGCCAACATCGCTGTAAAGAAAAGTGATATAATAACAGTCTTACCAGTCAGCTTACTTGTACTTGACATATATCTATTGACGACAATGTTGCAAAAATGTTCGTGTAATTATGACAACACAGTTACCAACACAAGTTACAGGCATTTTTGCGTTGGTGTGGATCTAACTTAAGATTTCGGTACACAAGGGGGCAGCGTGGTGTGTACTGCACTCGTCCGCCTTCACTCTCCCAACTGTTAGGTTAGACACCCACTCACAGCTGGAAGAGCGGGGATGGCGCGAACCAGCACCCTAGGTTAGGTGATCGCCTTGTCTACTCGGCCGTCACATACCGCTGCTAAAATTTGTATTTTAATTCAGGAGTTGCAGCTGCTGTGTAATGGAAATTTATTCACAAATTATGAATATGTATGTAGCTGGTGTCGGGCTTAAACGGCAGGTCTGTGAGGCGAGTGGATAGTGTATGGTTGTAAATTGTAAATCGGTGGAAAAGTATTGTAAACAATGGTAAAAGTATTGCAACCCGTGAGAAAAGTTAAACATTTTATTTTCGTGTTGTGTGTGTGGTTATCATCCCATTAGAATTATTATTTCTTTAGGACTTACTCCTGAGTGTGGCCAGTGCTTGTCCAGTCGTCTCAACAAGTACTAGCCTCTCCTCCCTCACAAGCTGAGCAAAGCGGCAAACAATATGTTTCTTTTTTTTTCAGCTTACGATTTAAGTTACAAAGTAAATTAATCCCTGTCGTATCATCTGGTATGGGACGAGTCGGCTACACCAGTTTTAGTGCTGGGTTCGCTGGTTTTCACTTGACAACAGAAAAGTAGAGTGGTTTACATCGTGTGAGCCAGTATAGACTTGTCTGGATTCGATATTCGTTTCCTTAAACCCCCATGCCCCCGCTCTCTCCAACCCAACCTTATTGGGGCCGCCCCGAGCTATCGTGTGGACCGATACAAGATGTAGTGGACTTCTCCCCTACAACTGTGTATCCGCATTCCAATGCGACAGTATCCTAGCAACCAAGCGAGCGGCGACAGCAGATGTTACCGTAACCTAGCAACGAACCAAAGACCGGCGACTTTCTCGGGTTTTCCCAACATGACTCATAGAGGACTCACGGCTATTGGGTATATAAGCTCTGTCTCTCCATTGAGATTCATTCTGCCCATCTTCCTGAACACGCAACACCTCCTCCAGCAAGCTCCACGCTGTCCAGCTTTCATCCAACCAGGAGGCCAGCAACAGGCAACATCTTCTCTAACGAAGCTCCTGACATCTACCTCCTTCAACACGCTACTCACCGAACGTCTCTACTGAGCAGCTCCTCACCACACGGCATCTCCAGCACCAGACTGTCTTATCATATAACTTATATTATACAAGAAAACCACCTTAGAGTTTCCATCCATCCTGAGTGCTAGACAACATTATACCACGAATTCCTACAAATGGTGACTCCCGGAGATAAGCACTCACACAGGATGGAGGACGGACGGATCTCTCTGCCGACTTTCAACCACAACGTCGAGGACTGGCTAGACCATGTGGAAGCAGCCCTCGCCGGCTCACGAGCGACCGACGAGCAAAAGTATGGCGCCCTGCTCTGTGCCTTGCCCACGGAAGTGGCCACGCGGGTCTCACAAACCATTTCCAACCCTCCAGATGACAACAAATTCGCTACCCTGCGGGCTGCCTTGAAGACGTGTTATCAACAGACCAGCCCCAATCTCCTGCAAGATCTATCCTCTATCTCCCTCGGGAACTCAACCCCGGGACGTCTCTGGGAGGAGATGTGTCGGCTGAACTCCCGTCACACAGACAGACTCCCCGACTCTATCCTGCGCCAGCTTCACGCACAAAAGCTACCCACAGAAGTACGCAACATCCTGTCCGCAGTAGATTACTCTATGACACCAGAACTATATGCAACCGCGGCAGATAGAATTTTTAACGAGTGCGCTGCTGCACCCCTTGCCGCCACGGTCACACCAGTACCTACCATCGAACTTGTAAGCCGGGTCAACACCCCTCAGCCGAGCAATACCTCACAAGACATCAAGGACCTGTTGCAAATTTTGAACCGCAGGATGGACATCATTGAGCAGTTCTGCTCCTCCATACCCGCTGCTGCGCCAGTTCCTGACTCACACACCACACCCTACAAGTTCCAACACACAGCAGCCAACCCCCAGCACAACAAATTTACCCTCTGCTGGTATCACCAGACTTTCGGCCGCAATGCTCGAAACTGTGAGCCCTATTGCACCTATTCGGGAAACGGCAACACCGGAGGCTGGAAGACGCCTCAGCCTCCGTCCCTCCAGGCGTCTCATTACTGCGCGTCACCGACTGCACCTCCGGCAAGAAGTTCCTCATCGACACAGGTTCATCGGTCAGCCTCATCCCTCCCTCACTACGAGACAAGTTAAAGCAACCCTCGTATGACCTGTTCGCTGCCAACGGTACCTCCATCGCCTCCTACGGCGTACGCACCCTCGCCTTAGACCTCGGTCTGCCCAAGACTCTGCGTTGGTTATTCGTGATAGCAGACGTGTCTCAACCCATCCTTGGTTTCGACTTCCTCACCTTCCACAACGGCTTCAACCACCACACCTCAAGTACAGCGCTTTTGATCGAGAACTCCTGGCCATATACCTGGCTGTCAAACATTTCCAACACTTCCTCGAGGCCCGTCAGTTCACCATCTTCACTGATCACAAGCCCCTCGTCCACGCCTTCGCTTCAGCTTCCCAGTCACATACACCTCGTGTCCTGCGCCACTTGGCTTACATCTCGGAGTTCTCCAGCGACGTCCAACACATTAAAGGCAGCCACAACGAGATCGCCGACGCCCTCTCTCGTTGTATATCCACCATTCTTCCCTCATCTCCACCCATTGATTATGGGCAGCTAGCCGCGGCTCAAGAGAAAGACGAAGACCTGGCAGCATACAAGACATCCCCCTCAGGCCTCATACTTCAAGAACTCCCTGTTCCTGGCACAAAGATAAAATTGTGGTGCGACGTATCCTGTGGACAGCCTAGACCGTTCGTGCCTCACGTCCACCGCCGCGCTGTTTTCGACTGCATCCATGGTCTCAGCCACCCGGGTGTGCGGGCCTCCCAGCCTCCTCACGCAACGTGTCGTCTGGCCCGGCATCAAGTCTGATACTAAGAAATGGGCTGCCCAGTGCCTGGCCTGCCAGTCCTCCAAAATACATCGTCACATACGGGCCCCCTTACAAACCTTCCCTATTCCCAAAGGACGTTTTCAAGTAGTACACCTCGACATCGTGGGACCTCTACCATCATCCTACGGTAGCACCTACATCTTCACCTGCATCGACCGTTTCACCAGGTGGACAGAAGCAATTCCCATGCCCAACGCTACAGCAGAGACTACTGTCCGCGCCTTCATGTCCGGTTGGGTTTCCCGTTTTGGCCCCCCCGCAACCGTAATCACTGACCGAGGAGTACAGTTTGAGTCACAACTCTGGCAGCACCTCCTACAGTTCCTCGGCACGTCTAGACAACGCACTACAGCATACCACCCTCAAGCCAACGGCATGGTAGAGCGTTTTCACCGGCAGCTGAAGGACGCACTCAAGGCACAGCACGACCCTTACAGCTGGACTGATGCGCTTCCCTTAGTGCTCCTCGGCATCCGTGCGTCACACAAGGAGGATATGGACTGTAGCCCAGCAGATCTGACACTAGGCGAGCCCCTTCGGCTACCCGGGGATTTCTCACTCCCTCCTGATCCCAACCAAACCACTCCAGCCGTTCGTCACGACTTACTCCAAAAGCTACGACAAGCAGTTTCTGCATTCAGAGCTACTGCTCCACGCCAGCCTACTCGGCGCCCTGAACACATCCCTCCTGCACTACTCACAGCCGAGTATGTTTTCGTCAGGCATGATGCTCACCGCAACCCATTACAATGCCCCTACGATGGACCCTTCCAGGTGGTTACCCGTTCAGCAAAGTTCCTGACAATTATCCGGAATGGCAGACATGACACCGTCAGCATAGACCGAGTCAAACCGGCCGCCTTACCCGTCGGGCCCCCAGCCCAGCAGCACCATCAACAAACTACGCCTGCACCAGTCTACCCGCAGTTACCACCGGCAGCAACACCATGCCCACGACATTTCTGGGCACCCTCTTTTCACCCTCATGTACAACCTGCTCCTGTCATAGAACCTGAACCTGTAATAGACCTCCCTTCTATCATAGAACCTGCTCCTGCCATGGACCCTCCTCCTGACGCAGCCCCTGCAGCAGCAGGAGCACAACAACCATTGCTTGTACAACCTCCTCTAATCCCAAACCCTCTTTCTCCTCCTAATTCTCCCACAGGTTTTGTGTCACTAGACGGAGTTGTTACACGTAGCGGTCGAGTCGTACATACACCTGCTCGGTATGTGTTATGTGTGGGACACAACCCGGACAACATCCAGCCTCCCGCCGCGCCGGGAGGGGAGGGGGAGTATTGTAGTGGACTTCTCCCCTACAACTGCGTATCCGCATTCCAATGCGACAGTATCCTAGCAACCAAGCGAGCGGCGACAGCAGATGTTACCGTAACCTAGCAACGAACCAAAGACCGGCGACTTTCTCGGGTTTTCCCAACATGACTCATAGAGGACTCACGGCTGCTGGGTATATAAGCTCTGTCTCTCCATTGAGATTCATTCTGCCCATCTTCCTGAACACGCAACACCTCCTCCAACAAGCTCCACGCTGTCCAGCTTTCATCCAACCAGGAGGCCAGCAACAGGCAACATCTTCTCTAACGAAGCTCCTGACATCTACCTCCTTCAACACGCTACTCACCGAACGTCTCTACTGAGCAGCTTCTCACCACACGGCATCTCCAGCACCAGACTGTCTATCATATAACTTATATTATACAAGAAAACCACATTAGAGTTTCCATCCATCCTGAGTGCTAGACAACATTATACCACGAATTCCTACAAAGACCTCTTACATTTTAATTATTATTATTATTATTATTATTATTATCATCATTATTATTAGTATTATTTTTTTACTATTATTATTATTATTATTATTATTATTATTATTATTATTATTATTAGTATTATTTATCCTCTTCCTCCTTCTTCCAAACAATTAACAAATAATCGTCTCTCCTTCAGCTCAGGACCAATTAATTTGGAACGTGGCCGACTTGTACGCTGGTCCAGACTTCACGGTTTTTATTTTATTTTTGCCTTTAGGTTTTATAAAGGGTCAGAGGTGAAGCGCCCCACAGTCGTATAATTGGAGCTGTTGTGTTGCCTGGAGAAGACTTGTAGCGTTAACTTAAGAATTGTGTGGTTATTTTGTTCTTCGATTGTTAACATTTTAAAACATTTCTAGGACCACCTTAAGCCCCCCCCCCCCTTTTGTTTATTTCACTGGAAGATTAACCACCTTAATGCTAACCTAACCTAAGACAGTGTAACCAATCTAACCTAACCAAAGCCCAGGTAGCGTTAAGGTTATTAATCTGCTATGCTACTCTGTGGGTCTGGGTAACCATGGAACTGAAGGAGACACTGAATGCAAATAAAAATAAAGTGCTTTGAGAATTTTTTTTTTTATCTCCCGACTTTTAATATACTTTTTTGTTTTATTTGTTGATCTTTCAGCTGCTCATTGGACTGTACTGTGTGTGTTCTACTCAGGATTGTACAGTAGGTTACGAAACAAACTGAGAGAAAGAGACGAAGGATACACGGAATACGTCGAAGAAAACTAGATCATTTCTTCTCTTCACCGTCGTAACCGTTCCAAAATACTAAGTCAGTTGTACAGGCCACCAGCCAGTAATTTCTACCATCATTCGGGAACTCTGAGAACGTCAAGGCGGCGCTAATTTTGGAGTCCTGGCTAGTGCTCCCTGCCATGACCCGCCGCTGCCCCGTGATGCCTTGGGGGTGAGATAGCCGGCGGCCAGCGCACAGAAAAGACCCCCAGATTACCCACTAATGGAGTCGAGAGCTTTTATCCGTCCCGTTTCTGCTCCTGAGTGGCATTTGCAACATTCTTTTAAAGTTGATTTATCTTTCTTTACTTGTGATTGTCAATGGTATTCTGTTTTTTTCTTTCGTTTTCTGTAATTTGTGTTAGTTTATCTTTGATCTATCCTTAGAAGATAGAGGCGGGAATGAAAATTTGCTGAAGGTTGAAACAACTCGATTGACTTGTATACTGATGTTTATTAAACCGAGTAAACCTAACCTAACCTAACCAAACCAAGCTGCCATACAAGATTAGCTCAGAAACAACACAGGGTATCAAGCTTAAGTACGAGTTGGAAGCTTAGACATGACAACATAAACTTACACACCTGATATAACACAACATAACAAACTTACACACCTGATATAACACAACATAACAAACTTACACACCTGATATAACACAACATAACAAACTTACACACCTGATGTAACACAACATAACAAACTTACATACTAGATGGGGTTAAACATAGCAGTCTAGAAGCTTAATTAAAGTGTGTGGGAATCGGCTTGTGTTTCGTATTTACACAAGGCTCTCGACCCACTTGCTGGCGGGTGTATTTTTGTATGTGTGGTGGAGGTTTGATACAGGCAGAGCGGAAGGGTTTCACGTTAACATGGGAATCGCCTAATGAGGGGAGCGTCCTGATGCCTTCACTCTGCTGCTCCTGACGACGAGGGAAAAAAAAAAGTTCGTCTAATTTAACGAAACTGAATAGTGTAGCAACCTAACCTAACTCAATGGAGTAACAACCTAACTTAACGTAAATTAATCTAACTAAACTTAAGCTAATCTAATATAATCTAACCTAATCTTAAGCTAATTTAACCTAACCTGTGAAAGCTAACCTAACCGAACCTGTGAAAGCTAACCATCCAGCTAACCTTAACCGAAGCAGTCCAACTTAACATAGCCAAATTTAATTTAACCTTTCCTAATTTAACCTTGACTAACTTAACACAACCTAACCCACCTAGCTATACTTATATTAACCTAACTTAACCAAAACTAAATAAATTAAGCCTTTTATGGGTTTTCTCCTGTGTGAAATTGCCTTTTCAGATTTACCTTGGTGAATTTTTTTCCATATTGTCGATAAAAACGGACGTGTTAGTAAGGATGGGGGGAATATTGGGGAGGAGGGTGGGGTTGTAGGGAGGAGTTCCTAGCGTGGAATAAAGGGGAAGGAGCGAGACTTTAGCCGTGGGGAAGAGTGTCAGGAGGGGGTAGGAGGGATAGGTTGATCTTGGAGAAGAGATGGGAGGGTGTATGGAGGGGAAAGAGAGAGAGGATGACGTGGGGAGGAATGTCAGAGGAGGAGGGGAAAGGTTTAGTCGTAGGGATGGTGGACGGAGAACTCGAGTATTAACAAAGTGGAATGTTTCTCTGCCAGGTACCGCTGTGCTCGACCCAGAATTCCGTGTTGGTTTCTCCGTCTGTTTTTTTTTTTCCATGTCAGTCTTGTGTGCTTGAAATTATATTTGTTTCCGTGTACAGTTCCGACCCAATATTCCCTAGACACTTTGCAATATCTGGAGTCTACTTTGGGGTCGTTATGTTTTGTGGTTGGGTTTATAGCAAGTGAAAGATGCTTTCAGTATAATAGGAACATATAAAAAACCGCACTGAATAAATATGTTAAAATCCCAGTAGTGTCATCCATTACCTACTTGATCCTGAAATAGATGATTCCAGATATTGCCGAAAATGTCCAGGGAATGTGATCTGCATCTGTGTTTATCCTACATCGTATCTTTAAAGGAATAGAAAAAATAAGTATTGTAATACTGTAACCGAAATACAAAAGAAGTGTATGTAAGTCCATCAAAACCCATTTGTTGATTGTTGTGTGTGTTGACGTAGCGGCAGCGTTACAACCAACCAATCATTACTTTACCAGTGCCTCCTCCTCGAGTAACACCAAAACACAGAAATTCACACACACACACACACACATTATATATATATATATATATATATATATATATATATATATATATATATATATATATATATATATATATATATATATATATATATATATAATGGTGGGGAGTAGTCATGACACATTTTTATGGAGGGTTCTTAAGACAAAAATGTTGTGAGGGAAGCTTAGTGTTGTTGTGGCGTGCCGCCAGGTGATTGTTGGGACCCACTGTCATATTTATATTCCGGTTTTTTTTCGTTTTTTTTTCTTTTAACGAGTCTCTGGTCTGCTTGTTTTCCTAAATGAGGTTCTGACATTTCCGTCTTCGCTTTATAAGGGTCAGTTCTGTCTATTTTCTTTCAGTGACAGTCTGACCTACCAATCAATACTCTAGTCCAATCCGAACCAAGTAACTCGTTTGTTTAATCTTCGATCCTAACTCGCAATAAAGCAATATGTCAAGTATACATGTTACAGATTGAATTTAAGCTGAAAATACAACCATACTCAACACAAAACAAACTGGAATATATAATTATAGTACTCCAGTGTGAAATTACTGATTGGGATTTCCACCGATTGGGATTTCTTGAGATTTAATTTGTGGTGTGAATCCCTCTCTTGGCCTCCTTATTTATTTGAATTTTATTGACTCACTGACATGACGTGTTCGGGTTAACTGTACACGATTGTTGGTATCTAATGTGTGGTTATTTGTACGAGTGTGTAATACATCTTTGATTTCTCTCATTCTTTCTTGCTCTCTTATTTCATTTTCAAATTTATTTCTGTTTATTGCAGCCCCAAATGCAAAATATAACTGTGAGCTACCATGCCACTGTTGACGCAAGTGTGTGTAGGCTTGGTTCATCAGGTCTTCACCGAGCAGTGTAAGAGGCAGCCTTTAACCTCTTCACTATACAGAAACACCACATTTGATATTCTCTGTGGCTAACGGCAGACGATTTGATTCAGCTCAGAGGCGACCCCGTACACAAGGGGTTTGTAGACTACCACCACTAAGCTCCTGTTGTCAAAGGTTTGGGCTTTTTTTCATGTTTAACCGAAGTTCCTGAGAGTTTGTGGGTTTTTCACGTTTAACCGTAGTTCGTAAGAGTTGGCGGTTTTTATGTTTAACTTCACTTTTCGAGAGTTTGAGTGTTTTCATGTTTCTGCTCCGTCCCCAAAAGTTGGTGTTTTATTACGCTTAACCCAAGTTCCCAAGAGTTTGCTTTTTTTTTTCTCGCCTGACTGTACTTCTTCAGAATTTTAATTTCTAATTTATCATTAGCACCATTTTCAGCTTACTAGCCGCTCGGGTCGTTAGCCTGTTCTCTATAACGCACTTCTGTTCTGTTACGATTTCAATGTCCAGTGTCTGTACAGGAGGAAACCGGAGTACCGGAGTACCCGTAGAAAACTTGCGATAATACCCTTCTCTAACCTGACCCAGAGACCGAACCCGGGATGCTGATTTTGAGAGGCAGGCGTGTTCCCGCCGTGGCTGAAATTGTAAGAATGTACGTACTGTACTTGTATGATTTCATAAAACACAAATTTAACGTCCCAGAAAACTAGCATCAAAATTACACTTGAAAGATAACTTTAACTGATTGAGACGGGTGCTTGCTTACCTGTTCACTTGGGAGGAATATTCATCGTGCTAACCTTTAGTGAAACGCCCCAGGTCAAAAGCCCGCCACACCCGACTCCCGATCCCTTTACACAGGATATAATGGAGTCACACCAGGAAAATTAAGCCTATTTTTTGTAACTATTAATACCAGTTATTACGACAAATATTATCTTCGCATTAAATTTCTTGTAGATATTCCGTGTGTTGGATAGATTTATATTTTTACCTCCCCAATTCGAAGAGAATTTTCATATTATTTATATCAAGAGCCGCATTAAAAAAATTGTGGATCCAAAATTAATCTCAATATTAAAGACATTTTAAAATAGAAGATTGTGCACAGTGCACCCAAACGCACAATTTAGATTGACCGACTGACAACATCGCAAAAACACAAAGGATCAATATATTTATGGGTGGGGTTACCCTGCCAATCGGTTGGGACCCAACCGTTGGGGAAGAATTTGGTGCCCAAACGAATATGCCTTACAATTAGTTTTTAAGATACGGCCGTAAGTCGTAGATAATGCAGTAATAAAAGTCTTAAGAAAAATTTAATTTTACTGCTTTAAAACGTGACTTTGTTATTTCTTATGTGAAGGGTTAGGACTTGAGGTGGGGGGGAGGACTGCCAAATCTGGAGGCTGCGTAGTTATTGACTCAGTGGTCACACACAGCCTGATACGGTACTTAAGGGGCGGAGAATGGTGGGTAATGGAGCGGTAGGGAAAGGGAGGGAGCGCTCACTTTGGGCTTCGACTGTCGATGTTTACGGTGGCCTCAATTCTCTAAAGGTTCCTGCATTAATGTAGTTTCCTTCACCTGGTGAATTAACGACGCATTTAGCCGCCTACTTGAGTAAAGTCAAAGAGTGGCGTGGAAATAGCACAAAGAATTTGCTGTAAATACTGTAGATGCGTTCTATCAATCCCAATTACGAGATAAAGATAACTTATGTGTCTTTGAGATTGAGGTGTGTTGCTTCCACACCATCCTGTTAACTTTTTTTTTCATTATTTGTTTTTTAATTCATCTTATATATATATATATATATATATATATATATATATATATATATATATATATATATATATGTGTGTGTGTGTGTGTGTGTGTGTGTGTGTGTGTGTAATTTACGATAACGGTGTCCAAGTCTCTGATTCTCAAAAGTTTGTACAGTACGTTAATTTTTCCTCATAACTGGAGTTGTAAAATCATATATAAAATGGCCAAGTCAACAGCACAGCATAAAAGATCATGCCCAAAATAGCATCAACATTACACAAGACTCTTAGCTTAATTATATAACGTTCACCAGTCCCTGCAGGTAAAGAAGAACAATAATGTACATAACTTTTCCAGGGATTCTCTTCGTTAATTTTGTCCTTGTGATAGTGGACGTACTGTACCTGGTTTTTATGGTATTTGTGGACGTTATATTTTTGTTTTAGCTTCAGTGAACCGATTAGATACATTCTTACATCTTAACTTACTGGGATTATACATCGAAGGAACCTTTGAGAATCTGGACCTCGAACGTAATGTGGATGAGGGAGGAGCTGGGGTGAGGCTAAGAGTGAGGGAATGGGGCGATAAATTGGGTGCTGGGGTCATACAAGTCTAGGCGGCGTCGCTCCTGGAATAGTGCCGTCCCCAGGCTCTCAACCCCCTCCCTCTCCTTCCCTCTTGCTGGGGCCTTTCTGAACCCCCTCCATTCCCTTCCCTTCTGTCGGGGCCGTTCTGGACCCCTCTCCTTCCTTCCCTCCAGCCGGAACAGTTCTCAACCCCTCCCTTCCCTTCTTTCCTGTTGGGATAATTCTCAATCCCCCCTTCTCCTTTCTCCTGCCGCGACCTTTTTCAACCCCGCTCCTCCTCCTACCGGGGCCATTCTCAGTCTCCTTCCTTTCTCTCCTACCGGGGCAGGATTCACCCCCCCCCCCACTTGTACGGTGTTTATGTATATGCGTGTGAGCTCAAGTGAAGTAAGCGCTCTTGTGGCGCCAATGGGTGTGTGCACGAGTGCTGCTTTGATGGTGTGAATGAGAGTTGGTTGTCAGTTGCTTGTCTGACTGGTTGGATATGGATGACGTGGCGTGAGGTGTCCTGTTCCTGTGTTACCCTGTAATGGTAGTTGGTATCCCCCTGTACTGCCTCCCAAATACAGTATATGCACCTCACAAGTCTGTGTTTTCTTGAGCACTTAACAAGATTAGCAATGACTCTAGTTCATATCCAATTAAAATTTATGGAACATAGACGTAGCTATTATTCAAATAAGCTCCAGTCAGCATCAGGCGACAGTAAGAAAACCTGGAATGTTATAAATTCTATTCAGAACAGGAACACTCGGCCATAAGCCCCCCACTCAGGTTTTATGATAAATGATTCAGTTGTAACGGAACCCTCCCTCATTGCCAACCACTTCAATGAATATTTAATTAATGTTGGCAAAAATCTTGCAGAGAGCATCCCTGATCACCATGAGGAATATAGAGCCTACCTGCAAAACAGACAGCAAAATGAGCTGTTCTTATCCCCTGTCACAGCAGATGAATTACTGGCCATCATAAAAATGTCCAAAGATGCAGCAACAGGCGAAAACAATATACCAATGAGCATCATTAAGAAAGTAGCCCAGTTATTACTCCCTGTTCTCCTACACATTTGTAACTCCTCCTTCACTAGTGGTGTCTTTCCGGATAAACTGAAAATTGCTAAAGTTCACCCAGCATATAAAAAATCTGGGGACAAAGGTCTCTTCAAGAATTACCGCCCCATATCAGTCCTCTTAGCCTTGAGTAAGATACTGGAAAAGCTAGCATGTAGTAGACTAAATTCCATCTGCAATGCCAATAACATCTTTACAGACTCCCAGTTTGGATTTAGAGCTAGAAGGTCGACTGAGAGTGCTCTGCTATCCTTTACTAATGACATCTTAAATTCCTTTGATGACAGTTCACAGTCGGTATATTCTTGGACCTCTCTAAAGCCTTCGATACTGTCGACCACACCATCCTCCTTTCAAAGCTTGAACATTACGGCGTTAGGGGCCTGTCCCACAATTGGTTTACCTCATATCTTTCCAACAGGATGCAGTATGTCTGCTATAATAATCACCAATCTGACTCCTCGCCAATCTTGTATGGCGTCCCCCAAGGTTCCATTCTCGGTCCAGTACTGTTTTTGTTGTACACAAACGACATAGTCCACGCCAGCACACTCATAAAATACAACTTATTTGCAGACGATAGTAATCTCTATGCCAGCAACTCACACCTCCATTCCTTGATGAGAACTATGAACACTGAATTGACTAAAGTCAGGACCTGGATAATACGTAATAAACTGACCTTAAACCTTGAGAAAACCCACTACACGATCTTTCACAGAAGGAAAAACTTACCCCCAGACTTGGACGCCTTGTACCTTGGTAATACAATCCTCAAACGCGAACAAAATACTAAATTCCTCGGAGTTATTGTTGATGAGAAACTTAACTGGAGAAACCACATACTGTACAAGCCATTCACAGTAAAGTCAATAAACAGTGCAGTTATCGTGTATCTCACTCGACAGTCACTCACTCTCACAGCAATGAAAGAAATCTATCATGATCTTGTTTACCAACACCTGATACACTGTCACACACTATGGGGGGCCTCTGGCTCTTCAAAAACACAGTCTTTGGTTACTGCACAAGAGAGAGTTGTACAGACAATGACCTACTTGAAAAAACGGATCACACAAACGAAAAATTTGCCCTCTTTGTTTACAAATGTATCAATCACTTGCTTGACAATAATTATTTCCAGTTCCGGAATAATCAGAGATACAAATTAAGGCACCCAGAGCTACTAAGACCACCCCCCATGCGCTCCTCTTAGTCCCAGACCTCCATAAATTATCATGGTGTGAAGGTGTGGAACAACTTACCCCCACCTATCCGAGCAAAGACTACGCTCCCTTCCTTTAATTCATCTCTTAAAAAATATCTATGGTCTAAGTATTAATATATCTTGTAACATCTACTATATTTACAGTACCTGCTTTTATTGTACCATCAAAACCGTTTTATCGGAAATTATCATGTAAATAGATAAGTAATTACCATTGCAATAAACATAATTGCCAACGAGACATAATCCTGACAGCTCTGTCCTCTTGTTCAACCTTATTACTGTACAACCCAGGTTGTACTGCTCCACCATTATACTTATGATTTTCAATTCCACTGTTATTTATGTGTATATATATATATATATATATATATATATATATATATATATATATATATATATATATATATATATATATATATATATATATATATATATAAAATATATAAATAAATAGAATAAATAAATATTGAAGTGATAACCGTGGTAACATTATGAGATGTTCTTATTACCACCATGCTATTGTACTATTCCAGATTATACTAAATGTTACATAATACTTCCTTGAGATAAATGTATAGTATATATCAGGTGCCTCAAAGAGAGCTCAGGTTCTCAACTGGCTCAGCCATGTTAATATTGTTATTATTATCCACTCTGTATCTGTGTTTTTCTGGCTAAATAAACTTTCAATTCAATTAAATTAAATTCACAAAAGCCTATTGTCAACGTAATTAAACGAATAAATAAAGACAATCCTTTGTATTCGCTGCTACAGTGAATGAATGAAAGTACTGTACCTGGGGTCACAGGTCAAATCGGTGCTCCTAACCTAACGTAACCTAACCTAAAGAGCCTTGCCCTGATAACAGCGTGAGTCAGGCCATATTATCCAGAGCTGAAGTCTGTCAGAGAAGGTACATTCTAACATCTTCGGTCAAATGCAATATCTTGCGATCCTTCATGAGGCCGAATCCTGAACGGTGTGTGTGTGTGTGTGTAATAATAATAATAATAATAATAATAATAATAATAATAATAAGACTAATTATTAACGGTTTATTGAAAAAGTTCTGCAGCCCTAAGACTGAAAATATACATTGGACATAAATGACTTATTACAAACATTGGTGGTTTAACAAAAGCCTTCATTAGAGAAAGGTAAAGGAACATACAGTGAACATACAGATTAATGTTTACAGTGGAGGTCACGTAGATCTTGTACGCTGAGGTGTTGAACAGCAGACACGTATTGTAGTAACTCTCTCACAGATGGTGTTATGAGGGGCTTGACGTGGTGTAGTAGTAACTCCCTCACAGATGGTGTTATGAGGGGCCTGACGTGGTGTAGTAATTCCCTCACAGATGGTGTTATGAGGGGCCTCACGTGGTGTAGTAATTCCCTCACAGATGGTGTTATGAGGGGCTTGACGTGGTGTAGTAGTAACTCCGTCACAGATGGTGTTATGAGGGCCTGACGTGGTGTAGTAATTCCCTCACAGATGGTGTTATGGGGGCCTGACGTGGTGTAGTAATTCCCTCACAGATGGTGTTATGAGGGACCTGACGTGGTGTAGTAATTCCCTCACAGATGGTGTTATGTGGGGCATCACGTATTGCAGTAACTCCCTCACAGATGGTGTTATGAGGGGCCTGACGTGGTGTAGTAGTAACTCCCTCACAGATGGTGTTATGAGGGGCTTGACGTGGTGTAGTAGTAACTCCCTCACAGATGGTGTTATGAGGGGCCTGACGTGGTGTAGTAATTCCCTCCCAGATGGTGTTATGAGGGGCTTGACGTGGTGTAGTAATTCCCTCACAGGGAGTTGGTATGAGCCAACATAACAGTTGACCTGGCTGCTCCTAGAGGAGCGCCAGGTACGTCTTGACCCTTTAGTGGTCAAGGATGTAATGTGTGTGTGTGTGTGTGTATATATAATAATAATAATAATAATAATAATAATAATGATAAATAATTAACGGTTTATTGAAAAAGTCGGCAACCCAAAGGCTGAAAATATACATTAGACAAAAATTACTTATTACATACAAAGACATGGGGTAGGTGGGACGTTTAACAAAAGCTTTCATTAGTAAAAGAAGAAGGAACATGAATTGAACATACAAATTATTATAGTTTACCCGTTAATGGCCCAGGCCTGGGCTGATCATGGAGACACCAGGAGGTGAGATGTTCACGTGGTGTAGTAACTCGTCCTCGGGTGTTGATATGAAGGACCTCACGTGGTCATGGAGACATCCGGTGATGTGATGTTCACGTGGTCATGGAGACGGCGGGTGGTGTGGTGTTCACGTGGTGTAGTAACTCATCCGCGCATGTTGATATGAAGGACCTCATGTGGTCATAGAGACACCGGGTGGTGTGGTGTTCACGTGGTACAGTGACTCATCCTCGGGTGTTGATATGAAGGACCTCACGTAGTCATGGGGACACTGTATGGTGTGGGGTGAAGTCACAGTACCTCACTGCGCGGTGATGTGTTATCCCGTAGTCAGGTGCATGGCCGGCCGGCCCTCTGTTGTTCCCAGGGTGGACGGATTAGCACCTCCTGGTCAGAAGACGGCGGTCAGCTCCCTGGGGTGCTTATCTCACTGGTGGGTCGCGGCTTTCACTGGTACTGTCTAGTGCTGAATTTACTGGCTTAAACACTGTTCATCACTGGTCCCACTTCTTTCCGAAACGAAATTGTCACTTTTGATTATGTAGAATGTAGATATCCCAGTGGTGAGGATGGGTTGGGGAGAGGGACCTGGGGAATGGCCGAACATTGGCCAAGGGGGGGGGGGGCAGCTGCGTAGCAGCGCCTGATAGGTCTTGACCCTCCGGTGGTCAAGGATGTAGTGTGTGTGTGTCCGTCCGTCGGGCCGTACATCTGAGGAAACAGCTGGAAAAATAGACTTTAGCTAGAGTGGTGTTAAACGCTGGACGTGTACACAACCCCGTCCATTAGTATCAATTTCTGTAGTGGAGAGCAGCGTTTTCCTCAACTTTGGAGGAGGGTTGCGTACGCCATTCATCTTCTTTTGAGCCTCGATTTTTTTTTATTTTACTGAAACTAAACTACATTTAACTTTTATTTTCTTGTCTTGCGTTTCTCAGGAGCACCAGCTGGAAGAGAGAAATATTTCACGCTAAGTTTGTAACTGATACTGTGTGTGTGTGTGTGTGTGTGTGTGTGTGTGTGTGTGTGTGTGTGTGTGTGTGTGCGAATTCATTTTGCAGCGTGAGATGCGTCGGTCACTTTGTTTTGTGTGAATAATAAAACTTAAAAATGGATAATGTCTTTGTTTTGTTTTTTCTTCTTTTATGAAACTCCTGGAGGTGTAGAAAGCTCACAAGTCACTATGTCTCTTTTTCTTCCTTCTTCTTCTTTCGTTTATGTTTTCTTCTTTTCTGACAGTAATGTATTGAAAGTATAGAACTGTCAAAGTGATGGCTTATATCTTTCTTCTTCTACTCTGCTATTTACCTTTCTCTTTTCCTACCCACCCATCGTTTTTCTTACCACCGACAACTTCTACCTATAACCTCCCCTTACCCATGGTCTCCACTACCCTTCATTTTGTCTGTCGTAGAAAAGACAGGAGAGCTGTTGACACCAGCCAGAGGGAGTCAATATTGGCCACTCAGAATGGCGTGGACGTGGCCCCTTCCTGCCACTCGGTGGGTTATATTACTACTACAGTAGGATATGCTGAGTACATCCCCTCCTCTTGTTGAGTTATGTCAACTGTCCTCTGTTCGCCCTACAGGGTGCTTACTCGTGGACCAGGCGAGAGAGAATTGGTGCAGGTTTTGGTTTTAGTCCTGCGCGCGCGCGCGTGTGTGTGTAATAAAATAATAATAATAATTGACGGTTTATTGAAAAAGTTCTGCAGCCCGAAGGCTGAAAATATACATTGGACATAAATGACTTATTACATACATTGATGGTTTAACAAAAGCCTTCATTAGAGAAAGGTAAAGGAACATGTGTGTGTGTGTGTGTGTATAGTGGACGGGGCGGAAACCACCCACTACCACGAAGCAGCTCGCAAGCATAGGCGAGAAAATAATTGGTAAATAGACGAGAAACAGGAAGGAGTAATATTTGGTTGGAACAGGAAGTGAAGTGCTCAGGCTGCGTCTTGCTGCGACACGCCACTTTTCATAGTAGCTGCAGACCTCCCCTGCTAGACCTAGTCACCACGCGCTTGAGAGACACGGGATCTCCATCTTATGTATCTTACCTTGATACGAGATGTATTACTGTTTATTGTTGCAGTTTACTGCAGTGCGAGGTTACCTTACAAGTTTTGTTGTGTGTATTGATATAACTTACAGACATACGTTTTAATATCTGTATTTTAGTTTATTCCTTCCATACAGGTTTTAGTTGTTTATGAATGAAATAATGATTTTGTTATCATTTATATGATGTATTTATTCTTAGAGGAACGACTACGCCATCAAAGTTCATCTTAAAGAAACGAATATTATGACATTGCTATTCTTTAGATTTAGAGGAACAATTATGTGATCATAGTTACTCTTCAAGGGAAAAAATGTGATTCATGTCTAGTTAGCGTATATTGAAACTGCGGGGTGGTAGATCGCTTGGCAACTGATGAAAGTGGCGGGTCTGGAAGGTTTCTCTGGGATCTTGTAAAATGACCGTGAATTAGTTCCGCTGGCTGACTCGAACTGCCTCGAGAAAGTTGAGTCGGGTGATTGAGTGTGTGGTCTTGTTGGGGGCAGTGACACCCCCTGGCTCAGTGACATCCCCTGGCTCAGTGACATCCCCTGGCTCAGTGATACACCCCTGTCAGTGACACACCCCCTGGCTCAGTGATACACCCCCTGGCTCAGTGACATCCCCTGGCTCAGTGATACACCCCTGGCTCAGTGACATCCCTGGCTCAGTGATACACCCCTGGCTCAGTGACACCCCCCTGGCTCAGTGATACACCCCACCATCAGTGACACCCCCTGGCTCAGTGATGCACCCCTGGCTCAGTGACATCCCTGGCTCAGTGATGCACCCCTGGCTCAGTGACACCCCTGGCTCAGTGATACACCCCTGGCTCAGTGACGTCCTGGCTCAGTGATACACCCCTGGCTCAGTGACACCCTGGCTCAGTGATACACCCTGGCTCAGTGACACCCTGGCTCAGTGATACACCCCTGGCTCAGTACCTGGCTCAGTGACATCCCTGGCTCAGTATTACACCCCTGGCTCAGTGACACCCCTGGCTCAGTAATACACCCCTGACTCCGTGTGCCCTGGCTCAGTAGTATTACACCTAGCTCAATACACTCCCCTGGCTCAGTAACACACCCCTGGCTCAGTGACATCCCTGGCTCAGTGATACACCCCTAGCTCAGTAACTAGCTCGTGCAATACACTCAGTGACATCCCTAGCTCAGTGATACCCCTGACAGTGACACCCCCTGGCTCAGTGATACACCCCTAGCTCAGTGACACCCCCTGGCTCAGTGATACACCCCCTAGCTCAGTAATACACCCCTGGCTCAAGTGACATCCCTGGCTCTTTGATACACCCCCTGGCTCCAGTGACGCACCAGCTCGGTGATACATCCTGGCTCAGTGATACACCCTGGCTCAGTGAGCACCCCTGGCTCAGTGATACCCCTGGCTCGTGATACACCCCTAGCTCAGAGTGATACACCCTGGCTCAGTAGCACCCCCTGGCTTGATGACACCCCTGGCTCAGTGACACATCCCTGGCTCATTATTCACCCCTGGCTCAGTGACATCCCTGGCTCAGTGATACCTAGCTCCAAGTGACTTACTGGCTCAGTGATACACCCCTGGCTCAGTGACACCCTGGCTCAGTACATCCCCTGGCTCAGTGACACCCCTGGCTCAGTGATACACCCCTGGCTCAGTGAGCACCCACAAACCAGTGACCACCCCTGGCTCAGTGACACCCCCTGAAACGTGTTACACCCCTGGCTCCAGTGATACACCCCTGGCTCAGTGATACACCCCTGGCTCAGTGGCACCCCTGGCTCAGTGATACCCCTGACTCAGTGACACCCCCTGGCTCAGTGATACCCCCTGGCTCAGTGACACCCCTGGCTCCAGTGATACACCCTGGCTCAGTGTCCCTGGCTCAGTGACACACCTGGCTCAGTGACACCCCTGACTCAGTGACACCCCTGGCTCGGTAATGCACCCCTGGCTCAGTGAAGCACCCCTGGCTCAGTGATACACCCTGGCTCAGTGACATCCCTGGCTCAGTGATACACCCCCTGGCTCAGTGACACACCCCTGCTCAGTGACACACCCCTGGCTCAGTGATACATCCCTGTCAGTGACATCCCTGGCTCGTGATACACCCCTGGCTCAGTATTTCCCTGGCTCGATGATACACCTGGCTCAGTGACACCCC